>NW_026512684.1:0-55563 GCF_027579735.1 Bombina bombina
CAATTCCCAGATGCCAGTTGTCATTTTACGCTTGAGGTTGATGCTTCTGAATTTGCAATTGGGGCTGTTCTGTTCCAGAGGGTCTCCCAAAAAGAGCCTCTACACCCTGTTTCATTCTATTCTCGTGTCATGAGTTCAGCTGAGATTAACTATGGCATTGGAGATAAGGAATTGCTTGCCATTAAATCCGCATTGGAATTCTGGAGGCATATTCTAGAAGGTACAAAATATCCTATTACTATTTATACAGACCATCGTAACTTGGAGTACTTGAAGACAAACAAGACCCTGACTTCTCGTCAAGTCCGTTGGAGCCTTTTCTTCTCACGTTTTGATTACGTGATCACTTACCGTCCAGGTTCTAAAAATCTCAAGGCTGATACCCTCTCTCGTATACCTTCTAAGCCACAAAATCATCTGGCTCCTGCCGCTGTGATACCTGCGGATAGGATTATTTGCTTAACAAATGACTTTTTGGAAACCCTAAAGCTGCAACAGAAGGAGGATTCTTTAATAAGGCACCTCAATTTAGATAAACATTCTGATGAGCTGTTCTATTATCATAATCAACTATATGTACCCATGGCTCTTAGGAATCAGGTATTGGCAGCAGCTCATGATTCTACATTAGCAGGTCATCCTGGCGTACATAGGACCCTTCATATCCTTTCAAGGAGCTATTGGTGGCCCAAAATGTCTGATACAGTCAGTCAATACATCAACACTTGTTTTCTCTGCACTACAAAAACATCAACATAAACGTCCCTATGGATATCTTCTTTCTCTTCCCATACCTGAAAGACCTTGGGCGGACATTGCCATGGACTATATTGTTGATCTGCCACCTTCTGCAAACTTTAACACTATTATGGTGGTTGTTGATCTCATTTCTAAGATGGCCCACTTCCTGCCGCATAGAGGTCTACCCACAGCTTCTGAAACAGCTACCCTTTTCATAGATCATGTGGTCAAATTACATGGTTTACCGAATTCCATTACTACAGACAGAGGTTCACAGTTTACCTCCAGGATTTGGAATCATCTTTGTCAATCCCTCAACATCTCTAGAAAGTTAAGTACAGCTTTTCACCCTCAAACCAACGGGCAGACTGAGAGAACAAATCAAGCTTTGGAGCAGTGTCTCCGTTGTTATTGTTCCCTAGAACAAGACAACTGGCATTCACTCCTTTCTACTGCTGAATTCGCTCATAACAACATGCTCAATTCCTCCACTAAAATGACACCATTTTTCCTTAACTATGGGTTTCATCCTTCTTATGATATTCAGAGTTCTAAAAACTCACCCATACCTATTGTTAATGACAAAGTCAACACCCTGGTTAAAGGTTTCGCCAGTGTAAAACAATTACTACATGATGCTCAAGATGCTCAAAAACGTTATTACGATCTACAACGTTCTAAACCTCCTGAATATAAGGTGGGCGACAAAGTTTGGTTGAGCACTAAGAATTTAAGATTACAAGTTCCATCCAAGAAACTTGCTTCTCTCTATTTGGGTCCTTTTGAAATTAAGAAGGTTGTTAATGCAGTCACGCTCCTATTACCTTCTTCCATGAGAATACATCCAACGTTTCACGTCTCACTTCTTAAACCCCATGCTTCTATTCGGGCTACACCTACAATGGGTGCTTCTCAAACTCATGTGGCAGATGAGATGGAGTATGAGATTGAGTCTATCCAGGATTCTCTATACTTTCGGAACCACCTTCAGTATCTGGTCAGTTGGAAGGGTTATGGTCCTGAAGAAGATTCCTGGGAGCCTGCTACGAATGTCACGGCTCCGCGCCTTGTTTCTTTATTCCATCGGAGGAATCCCCACCATCCAGGTCCTTGATCCGCTGAGAGGCTCCTTGAGGGGGGTGTTCTGTCAGGGATTTCATCATTACAAGCCTCTCCCTTTAACTCTGACTCCTCTTCCCCTATTTAAGGCCCCTCCCCTCTATGCTCCCTGCTTGGTAATTTGTATCAGTTGCTGTAAATGACTCTTGCCTAAAGAAACCTAGCCCATTCCTCTGTCTGAGGGGATTTCTTACCTGCTCCTGTGAAACTCTGCTGACTACCTCCATCTTCAGCTGCTCTGTGCCGGTCTACCTGATTCTGCTATCTGCAGCCATACCGGAACCAAAAGGTCAGCTTAGAGTTTCCCTGCTGTGCTACTCCGGGTGTGTATGACGTCACACCCGGCATCTCAGCGTCTTCTCAGCGCGTGTACCACGCTCTGTCTCTCCTCCAAAGGGTAACGGTCTCACCAGTACTGCTGACTCTGCCTTCCAGTAAAACAACTTGGAATTGGTCTGTATAATTTATCTACCTTCTCAGGATATCTTTATGTCTCTCATTCTTGTAAACCAAATACCGTTACACTAATTGACTGTTTGCTACCTCCATACTGCAATATATCTCTACCTGCTATAGTTATTGCATACTATCTCCGGAACTCTGCATGCCATAATAACACTTGCTGTTTCATTTTTAATTAACCTAAGAGACTGTTTTTGCTTAATAATACCTGAGCCTGCTATATCATCTTCTATCTGCATATCCCAATATAACTGTATCTGTTTAATATCATCACCTCAAGTGTTGCATACATGTACAGTAATTATATCAACAACTGTGGACAAGGATTTGTTAGCAGCTTCAACTAATACACATTGTGGTTTTGCTTTGTACCTTGTATTGCCTCCATACTCACTCATTCCCAAACATTACAAGTCTATCATACCACTTCAATTAGATTTGGGGATTATACTCTCTGCCTTTGCTACACTATGGCATTTTGCATGACTCAATCTGTCTGACATCCATATATGTTATCTACCTTCTGTGTATATGTGACTCCTCTATCATATTTAAATACACTTGCTATCTTGTGGAATATTCATCATATTTATCAGTAGATACATTTCTATCTTATTTATCTGTTGATATCTATCTATCTTATATACTGGTTGCGTGACAGCTCCGAATTCACTCTGTACCCTGCAGTAGTGACCCTCAGTTCAATGAGCATAACTGGATTCCTATAAGTTAGATCTGTGTGAATCCAAGGTTTGGTGTGAGGCTGAGTGGTCCTACAATAGCGGATACTAGGTACCAGAACTTATCCATCACCTGTTCTAACATACTACACGTATCATCACAAAGTCAGATAAACATATATAATTTATTGATTTATACTACTAATCCCTCATAAAAATGCAACTGTAATTGGTGCTGTAAATTATATCATATGTTTTTATACTCTCAGAAAGAGATATACAGATATGCAATATTTATATTAATATGGCATAATAATCTAATATAAATATAGCTATATGAAATTACAACTGATTGCTAAATTCAATGTATGTATGTGATATTAAGATAATAAATAAGATATTAGTTAGATCCATGCTGAAGGTATTGTGGTCCTTTTAAATCCTTTCATGGAAAATGTGATTTTTAAATGCATTTTAAAATATTACTAGAGATATGCATGTTTAGTCTCTATAAATACATGCTAAATTATATTAGATGGGACATATATGTTGACCAGATAAGTTTATTAATATCAGGAAATAATGTGTATATTAAACAAACAATTAAAAGATAAAGTAAGCTGTTAGCGGTGTTGAAAATGGAACTGCATTTCTGGATATCTGCTGCCCCCTAGTGGACTAAAACTGGTATGACAGCCAAACGAATTGACTTAAAACATATGCAAAACCAAGTAAGCCAGTAAGGGACAAGCTCCGAGAGCCAATCAGGGACAGGCTCTATTAGGGGCCAATGGGAAGACAAGCATTCGGTGAGGGCGTATCCAAACGTTTTACCAATGATTAGAATAAAAAATGTGGAGTTTATCACGTGATATATTCTCTTGCAAGAGGAAAAAAGAGGTCTATGCTGCTGAGATTTAACTTTGACTTATCTTGCTGCCTTGGTTTACAGAAAGCAACATTGGGCCTTAACCTTTTAATCTCTCAATTGCAAATTTTCTTATTTATAAGGTGGACTGGATTTTTTTGAAAAAGCTGAACTGCAAATTGGTTTAAATGGTGATGTATATGATTGCTCTATATTTTTAATGTTTTAAATCAAAGGCATTCTAAAGCTATAGTTAGATTGCAGTTGTTAATTTAAAGAGCATATTTGATATTTTAAGTTATATTCATAGTCCTGTGTAGTTTAGAATTAGTCACATTAATGCTAAATAATTTTATTTGCTAGATAAAGGTATTTGTATTTCATATCTCTAATCAGGCTTATTATTGTGGAATCTCTTACAAATTATATATAAAGTTCTCTAGTTGTGGTAAATTAAGCAGAGTAAGTTTGTAATCCATATTTGGCATTGAATTAGAGTTATTGGCTAATAATATACTGTGCTGGGATTCTCAATTGTGTGAAGTACCTTGTTATATTGTTTAACTAAGCATTGTTAAAGGGACATTCCAGTCAAAATTTAAATGCACATAGATTTATTATATCTTTGAATAGAAACATATTTGTAATATACATGTATTGGCAAAAATGCTTCTAGTAAAAGTTATCACTGTTTTAGTGTTAACATTTTTCTCTGCACATGCATGTGAAGCATAGCTAGATATTGTCACTGCACCTACATTTTAAATAATGCAGCTGCTCAGATCATCAGTGCGGCTTGTATCATATCAGCAATTAACAAATTGAGTCATTACCAGATGGTAAAAGCACCTTAGGCTCTTTGAGCAAGTGCTGTGTTTAAAATGCTGGTGCACGGTGCATACTTAAATACACTTTTGAAACAGCTATAGCTTTTATTAGAAGCATTTTTGCTAATGCATGTTTATTACAAAATTTCTTCTGTTCAATACCGAAATGCATCCATGTGGTTTCCAATTTAGGCTGGAATATCCCTTTAAGCCAGGGGTGTCCAAACTTTGCTCTCCAGAGGTTTTGGAACTACATTTCTGATGATGCTCAACTAGCATTTTATCTAGCTGAGCATCATGGGAAATGTAGTTCCAAAACCTCTGGAGAGCAAAGTTTGGACACCCCTGCTTTAAGCTAATGGACCATATTCTGGTATTTTATTGTGGTATTTTAACTGTGAGTTAAGGTAAATGTGAGTTTTATTGTGGTATTCACTGTGAGTAAGGTACATTTTTAGGGTATATTTTTATGATCTGTGGTATAGAATACTGTAACGGAATAAGCGTGTATAATTGATTCATAATCTAGTTTCTACATAAATATAATTCAGTGTGTATATAAATTTAACTAATATAAGAATTTAGGAATAAATATTAATTTCAATTGTTTTGTATATACATTTTAATTGGAGGTTATTTTAAAGAATAATAAATAAATTATATTTATAACCTGGTATATACCTACAAGCTTTTATTAGTAACATTTTTGCTAATAGATGTATATTACAAAAATATATCCCTGGCGATCGTGCCTGTAGAGTGACAGGCATCGCCGGGAGTTCACGTGATGCACGGTGACGTCACGCGCAATTACGTGATGACGTCACAGCGCAACTTTATTTATACTTAACAATGTTAAGTATAGGAGGAGGGGGCATGCTGCTTAGAAGCCTGTATCTCAGGCATCTACGCAGCTACAGACCCCCAAGACCCATTGTTGGAAAGGTAATCGCCTACCCTTTCCAACAGTGTAAGTCTTGGGGGTCTGTAAAAAAAAATAAAAAAGTTAAAAAAAATGTTTTCAAAAATTTCAAAAATAAAATATTAGCACCCAGGTGGGAAATGGCTTAGCAGCCAAAGGGTTAAAGAATGCCTATTGTTAGCTTTTAAAATAATAAGTACAGATGTGCTGACATCACAGGTTTGGCAACAAGGTCTAGCCTGACTACACTGAGCAGTATAAATGTAATCATAAGTATAAGATAGCCCCTCACAATGTTGAAAAAAAAGAATGCCAAAAAAGGCAACTGGGTATCAGAAATGGAACAGAAGCATAGACACTTTTAAAAAGAAAGTGAAAATTAAAGCGAGACTGAAGCAGTCATAAAATAAATAGTCTAGAGAAAAATGTTTATTTACAGACACCTGGACAAGCCTCCACTGGTTACAACGGACATTACTGCTATATAACAGAGATTTATTTTAATGAATTTTTAAAAATAATTTTAATGTGCATTAAAATTTAAAAATAAAATAAGACAATTTTTTGTGTGCAATATTTTATTTGATGGAGAGCCATGCCCATGCTGTAGTTACTGATGAGTGTTGTGTGTATTGCACAGTTGTGCCATTACATAAAATAAGTTGCATAAAGAAAACATAAATATTGCGTCTAAAGCAAGCTAGACTAGAATGATGAGGGAGAGGTGGCAAAAACGGTATTACATTGCAGTATTTTGTTTTTGTAGGAAATAGATTAAACAATAGAAATACAACACAGGTATTAGATCTCAGAACTTATAATCAAGACTAGGGGGCCGAATTATCAAGGGCCAAATGGCCCTGAATACCCTTGTTTCTGAGCGAGCCTGAACAGGAGTTAAAGGGACATTAAACCCAAAAATGTTCTTTCATGATTCAAAGAATACAATTTTAAGCAACATTCAAATTTACTTCTATTGTCTTATTTGCTTCATTCTTTAGATATCCTTTGTTGAATAAATAGAAATGCACATTGGTGAGCCAATCACACAAGGCATCTATGTGCAGTGACCAATCATCAGCTTCTGAGCCTATCTAGATATGCTTTTCAGCAAAGAATATCAAGAGAATGAAGCAAATTAGATAATAAAAGTAAATTAGAAAGTTGTTTAAAATTGCATGTTATTTCTAAACCATGAAAGAAAATTTTGGGGTTTAATGTCCCTTTAAGAAGCAGCTGTCTTAAAGGGATAGTAAACTCAAAAAATGTTTTAATATTTTTTAAAACTTCATTAAATATTATACATATTTGTAATAAGAACCTATTAAAAGTTTAATGTAATTTTTTTGACATTGCTCATCAAAAATCCTTATTTCGCCAAACCCATTTTTTGCTCATTATGTGGGACCTCTAACGATGTTCTACCTAGGTAGAAACATAATGGTGGCCCGCATGCGCATTTACTGTCTATGTTGAGTAACGCATGCACATCTAGGTCCCTCTCTGTCTTCTCTTGCGGCGCGTCACCAAATGCAGGGCGGACATTTGGCATGTGACATAGTTATCGATGGGCGTGGTGCACCAGAGCAATGCCGATTCACAGTGCTAGCCCGGATCCCCCCGCATTAGTGCTAGCGCTCCTTCTAGCTCATTTCACAGTGATTTATTGCTACTGTATAAGTGTAAGGTGTATGCTTTGGGGTAAAGCCGCCCAGAAAGAGTTAAAATTTGTGCAGCGGTCAGTATTCTGGGGCCATCCACTCTAGCTACGTCATGATAGGGGTCATTTCATTCAATTAAGAAAGTAATATTTGTCAGCGCCTATCTATGTTGTGGAGTTAGCTAAAGCAAGGCTGATTATTGCTTCAGTGCCTTTATTTTTATATTGTGGTGACAGAATAAAAACATTAGTAATTGGTGAGTAATCCTTATTTTGATAAATCAATTAGTCAGCCAGCCTTGCCTCCCACAAATTAGCCACACTGCTATGAATATTAAAATGAATTGGGCGGAACCGCTTCGCTATTGGATGGGGCACGGGAATTCATTTCACATAAACCCTGCCTATTTTATGGGCGGTCGTTGAAGCTCATTTTATACAAATTTGAAAGTTAAATTAAATATATTTAGAAGCTTTGTTTCAGCAAAAAAGTAGGTTGATTTTATATATTATATTTATATAATTATAATGTCTTTTATTTTCACTACATTTTGCAAAGATTTTGAACCTTTTAAGACTGCTGCTCCTTAAAGGGACATTATACACTAGATTTTTCTTTCATAAATGTTTTGTAGATGATCCATTTATATAGCGAATACAGTTTTTTGTTTTTTTTAAATGGATAGTTTGGCTTATTTTTAAATAACATTGCTCTGATTTTCAGACTCCTAACCAAGCCCCAAAGTTTTAGGAGAATATCAACGTTTACCTAATCCAGATTGCTTCTGTTTGTGTAAAGGGTCTTTTCATATGCAGGGGAGGGGGCAGTGTCTGCTATTTCCCACTTGCAGTGGGTGTTCCAGTAACCTTTAAAACAGAGCTAAACTGCAAGCTTCAAAGTAAGTTTTTAGACGGTTTTATACTGGATTTTCATATCTGTATCTGTGCATATTATTCTTTATAGTACGGTCTATTACATGCAGTTTTTTTAAAAAATTGGTGTATACTGTCCCTTTAACTTGTCCGCAGCCTCTGGGGCAGCGAACAGCAATCAGCCCGATCTCATACAATCAGGTTGACACCCCCTGCTAGCGGCCGATTGGCCGCGAATCTGCAGGGGGCAGCAATGCACAAGCGTATTATGTCCGCCAGACATTGATAAATCGGCCCCTATAAGTGGCAACAAAAGCTGTTGGCCAGCACAGGCTTATATAGATTGCATTAAGATGAATAGTCAATGGGCTCTGGTTTGTCATGTGTCCCATTTCTGCTAGCTGTGAGCACACACATAAACTTAGGATAATTTGCATGCCCACTTTGTGCTACATGTGTAAACACATACTACTTTAGAAGAAGGCTCTCCACACCCAGTTTATGGTTCACAGCATACATACAAAACTATTGATGTAGAAGTGAGTCTTGTTTTAGGACTGCTGACATAAAAGGGGCTACATTGGATATGACATTGGTCTGTGATCTATTACGACTAATAGCTAATAGAAATGTCTGGAATTAAGTCTGATGTGACCCATCAGTGGTACAAACAAACTGCAGGGAATATAAGAACCTACCCTAGACTTTAATTAGACTAAAAAATGACAAACAAGGGGCTACAAAGAATATAAGACTGAGATCTATGGTACTATTAGAATTTGTGTGGCTAAGCGCTAGCATAAAAGGTGTACAAGTGAAAGTAAGGCTGGTCAGAAGTCTAATGTGGGTATATATGGATTGCATAAATGGGTCTGGGATTTGTTTGCTGACACATTTTTATAGCTGTTAGCAAACACGTCTCCTAAACAGTTTGCAAGGCTGCAGCACCCTATTAATGATAGTTGTATATCCATGTCAGTGTATATATTCATATCATAGTAGACAATGCCCTCTTAACCCACTTTGTCACTCTCTGCTGCTGTATTTGGCTTTTTCTACGTTTTAATGTGATTGTTATTAGTCTGTGTGATTCATAGCGGAACAAAATGTACTAAAGAGGACAAAAAGCTTTGCTGTCTGTTGAGGCTCAGAGATGTTCCAGGTGATACAGACATCCCAAACTCTCCCTGAAGTTCAGTGAGTCTCCCTGACTGTAATAGCGACTTCCTGATGCCAGCAAATGGAATGCAATCTCCCTGAAACTCCAAGTACCATGATCCATTGTGGCCCGAATCCGGAAAAGTGCTTCTTTAAGGAATGCCTTTAGTTGCTGGGACGTTATAGAACCCTCAAAGCATGCACCAGTAACCAAAAAGCCCCTACTGATTTTAATAAAACACAAATACTACCTTATTTACTGCACGTAATTAAACTTTGTATTCTAAAATATTTAAGCATTCAACTAGCGTCACTGGAAAATAGGTTTATTGTATGTGGTTGTGCAATAAAGCTACTTTTTTAATGTGAATCTAATGGGAAGTTACTTTAATGATAAGCCTATCTTATTTAGGGGTTCAAGGTGTCCAATATATAACTGGGAGAGGGGGGTGAAGCCACCTCCCTCTAATGAGTTTTTGCAAGTTGTGATGTCTGGATGATATGAGGAATAGATGTCACAAAATAAAGTTGTGATGTCTGGATGATATGAGGAATAGATGTCACAAAATAGGCTACAGGTAAAATGAGTTTAGTCTGGTATGGCTCATAGGTGGACTAAACAAGGACTGCATGGAACATGGTGCAGGTCTGGTGTCTCATATAAATAGGTGCAGGGCTCATAGGTTTGGTGTCTGTCACTTTATTTTGTACTTCAGACCTTTCCTGAGGCCCCTTTATCCATTCTATATACCCACAACAAACTGTTATTCCTGCACCTTCTTTTTACTCAAACTATAAGCCCATATTACTCCTAAAACACCACTTCTGCTTTATGACATCCTTTTTGGCCGTTTTAATTTTTATGGTTTGCAACTAGTAGTAAGGTTTGGGATATTGTTTAGGTTTTGTTTTTACTACTGATAAAAATGCTGAGGAAAGTAGCCAAAGGAACTTGTTACAAACCAAAAAAATATCACTAGCTATTAGATCCTCTTTTTAACAGCAACACGGGTATCAACTGAACTGAAGCACCTTTCTGACATCTAAAACGGTTACAACAAGCACTTGCATTGCTTAAATAGTCACACAATAAATTATCTATTCAAAAATTCTGACAGACCTTACACACTAGGAAGGAAGCCAACTACCGCCTCCCTAGTGATATCAAACGGTGAACTCGTCACCGCTATCAAATTTTCAATAAAGTTTATTTGCCGCTCACTACACATGCGCAGTAGCAGCTGTGCGTGTACGAAGACTGCGATATGGCAGCTTGTAGACAACTCTTAAACCCTCTGCTGCTCAGCTCCAAGACTAAGGTAAATGTATCAATTGGAAGCTATAACAAAGGGCCACTAACTATGAAAAGCCGTGACATAAACGGGTAACAATTATGTTCGACAGCATCCGATACGTAAACAAGCAGAGGCGGAGTAATAGCAGGCCTGTGGGCGTGACAAGTGGTTAAGTGCCTCCCTTTCTTAGAGTTGATTGGTTTAGGTTAGTAATTATTCTGCGAATCTGCGTATGACAGAGTTGACCTTGTTCACGACACGACAGCACAGCAGTATTTCTTAGGCTCAGGCTGCAGTAACAGTAAATTACAGTAATTAGTAAATCCTATTGCTGGTTAGTGGTGAAGTGATGTATTGTACAGTATCTAAAAATGTTACAGAATAGGAGCTTGCCAACTACACAATGTCCAAAGTGCTAGTGGTTGTTTACAAGTCTCTGTCACACGTTCGAGCACAATGAGCAAAAACTATTACCAGATTATCAACCTTCATATCACCTCTGTGTTTTATTTACCTCATGATATTTGTGGTGTCAGATGATTTTGTTAACGCGATACTGTAATGCCTTGATTGTAAAGATTTGATGAAGCTCTACAGGAAAAATAAAAAAAGATTTATATAAATTGGAAAAAAATATACACTGGCTACAGTGAGAGGCTCAAACAAGGTTGCAAAGTCACGATATACCACAATTAGAATCAGTATTGCAAGTTTAGCTTGGGGGGAAAAATACTGCAATTTTGCTTGAGTGAACTTGAGGTAACTAATACTCCCTATACTTTCATTGATGAGCGCAAAGTGGAAAGTCACCCTCGTACTATGGGTAGTCCTTGTACGCTGGAAATATTAACCAGAAACCACAGAACTGGCCTCTAAGGTTTTATTTTCACACTTTTCAAGACCTTTTACAAAGAACATCGCTTTTGTTTATAGACATAACTCACAAATGTAATTTTACCGTAAAATGAATGATGCCCCCTCTTAAAATGTTTACAATTACATGTTATACAAGTAGCATTTTTGCCATCACTACATTTAAACAAAAATAGAGCCTTTTTTATATTTACCTATCAAAACTATATACTTTTTTTTTTAGTAGACAACCCAAAGTATTGATCTAGGCCCATTTTGGTATATTTCATGCCACCATTTCACCGCTAAATGTGATCAAATAAAAAACAATCGTTAACATTTTCAGAATTTTAGGTTTCTCACTGAAATGATTTACAAACAGCTTGTGCAATCATAGCACACATGGTTGTAAATGCTTCTCTGGGATCCCCTTTGTTCAGAAATTGCAGACACGTATGGCTTTGGCATTGCTTTTTGGTAATTAGAAGGCCACTAAATGCTGCTGTGAACCACACTCATATTATGCCCAGCAGTGAAGGGGTTAATTAGGTAGCTTGTAGGGTTAATTTTAGCTTTAGTTTAGAGATCAGCCTCCCACCTGACACATCCCACCCCCTGATGTCAGATGTCATTAGCTTATCTCTATATTTTTACAAAATTCTCATGTTTTCTCTCACTGTATACACTGTGAGAACAGTACTTTGAGAGAACAATGGAAAAGTTAACCTTTATTATCTCTCTGCTCCCTCCACTGGGAGCTTGATTAATTCTAAACTTTCTTATTTACATAACCAGTACAAAGTTAAAGGGACAGTATACACTCATTTTCATATAACTGCATGTAATAGACACTACTATAAAGAATAAGATGCACAGATACCGATATAAAAATCCAGTATACAATGGTTTAAAAACGTACTTAGAAGCTTTCAGATCAGCTCTGTTGAAAAGGCAGCTGGAAAGCCCACTGCAAGTGGGAAATAAGACACTCCCCCCTCCCCCTTCTTTTGCATATGAAAAGACCCTTTACACAAACAGGAGCAAGCTGGAGAAGGTAGCTGACGGTAATTCAAATAAAACTTTGGGGCTTGGTTAGGAGTCTGAAAATCAGAGCAATGTTATTTAAAAATAAGCAAAATTATACATTTAAAAAAAAAAAAAACTTTATGGGCTTTACAAATAGATCATCTACAAAACATTTATGCAAAGAAAAAATTAGTGTATAATGGCCCTTTAAAGTGAATGTAAACTTTCATCAATTAGTGCCCTGTTTTTAAATATACTATTAAAAAAAGGGGCACTTTCATTGATTAAAGTTTACATTGCACCGTACAAATACCTTTTACTTCTTCAAAGCTGGATCAGCATCCCCGCCTGTAAATAAGTCACCAATGACGAAACCGGCTTCCTCCAATCACGGCAGGGCCTCACAAGATGGACGCTCTGGGGGGGAAGCCGTGATTGGCCGGTTTCGTCATTGGTGGCGTATTTATAGAGGACCTGCAAGCGGGGGATGCTGTTTCGGCTTTGAATAAGTAAAAGGTAAGTATTTGTAAAAATACAGGGCTATGTAACCTTTCATTAATGAAAGTGCCCCTGTTTTTAATAGTATTTTTAAAAACCGGGCACTAATTGATGAAAGTTTACATTCACTTTAAAGGGACATAATACTCATATGCTAAATCACTTGAAACTGATGCAGTATAACTGTAAAAAGCTGACAGGAAAATATCACCTGAGTATCTCTATGTAAAAAAGGAAGATATTTTACCTCACAATTTCCTCAGCTTACCAGAGTAAGTTCTGTGTAAAAAGTTATACTCAGCTGCTCCCAGCTGCAGGTAAAAAAATTAAAAAAATGAAGAAATGAACAGCAGCCAATCAGCATCAGCACTGCTGAGGTCATGAACTCTTACTGTGATCTCATGAGATTTGACTTAACTCTCATGAGATTTCATAGTAAGCTTCCTTTACCTGATTGGTGAAATAATATGAGAGTGCACGAAGCTCATCCTTTCAGTTGTCCCGGGACAGACACACTAATATGCTGCTTAGAAATCCTTTACAATGGGAGGTGGCTACTGAGGAACTTTTGATGTAAAATATCTTTCTTTTTTACATAGAGATGTTCAGGTGATATTTTCTAATCAGCTTTTTACAGCTATGCTGCATCACTTTCAAGTGTTTAAACATTTGGGCATTATGGCCCTTTAAGTATTGACATTTACAGTATAGGTGTAGATAACTTTGTTATTTACATAGCTTTTGTAAGTACGAGTACGTAAGTATTGCAATTTACAGTATAGGTGTAGATAGAACGGGCAAAAGCAGATATTTCAAATTAAAAAATAAATGAAAACAATTTAAAACACTCCAGTAGGTAAATTGAATAATTGGGAACACATTAAAGAGGCGTCAGTCCATCTCAAGTTGTCCAATAATTGTAAAGTTGGTTGCTTTTACCGTTTTTAATTTTCCTATTTTTTTTGAGTGATTTACCTCTAGGTATTGGTATTGCAAAACCACCATTTTTTTGTTTTTATTTTACTTCGTTTAATCACGGCGGCCATCTTTGTGTCATGGCGCACAACAGATTTTGGTTATTCAGATGTTTACGTAAACCTCAATATCACAGCTCAGGGTGGTCCTAGCTCCTTGGAAAAAAAACTAATCTCTAGAGCACATTGCATGGTACATGTACATACAGGGAGTGCAGAATTATTAGGCAAATGAGTATTTTGACCACATCATCCTCTTTATGCATGTTGTCTTACTCCAAGCTGTATAGGCTCGAAAGCCTACTACCAATTAAGCATATTAGGTGATGTGCATCTCTGTAATGAGAAGGGGTGTGGTCTAATGACATCAACACCCTATATCAGGTGTGCATAATTATTAGGCAACTTCCTTTCCTTTGGCAAAATGGGTCAAAAGAAGGACTTGACAGGCTCAGAAAAGTCAAAAATAGTGAGATATCTTGCAGAGGGATGCAGCACTCTTAAAATTGCAAAGCTTCTGAAGCGTGATCATCGAACAATCAAGCGTTTCATTCAAAATAGTCAACAGGGTCGCAAGAAGCGTGTGGAAAAACCAAGGCGCAAAATAACTGCCCATGAACTGAGAAAAGTCAAGCGTGCAGCTGCCAAGATGCCACTTGCCACCAGTTTGGCCATATTTCAGAGCTGCAACATCACTGGAGTGCCCAAAAGCACAAGGTGTGCAATACTCAGAGACATGGCCAAGGTAAGAAAGGCTGAAAGACGACCACCACTGAACAAGACACACAAGCTGAAACGTCAAGACTGGGCCAAGAAATATCTCAAGACTGATTTTTCTAAGGTTTTATGGACTGATGAAATGAGAGTGAGTCTTGATGGGCCAGATGGATGGGCCCGTGGCTGGATTGGTAAAGGGCAGAGAGCTTCAGTCCGACTCAGACGCCAGCAAGGTGGAGGTGGAGTACTGGTTTGGGCTGGTATCATCAAAGATGAGCTTGTGGGGCCTTTTCGGGTTGAGGATGGAGTCAAGCTCAACTCCCAGTCCTACTGCCAGTTTCTGGAAGACACCTTCTTCAAGCAGTGGTACAGGAAGAAGTCTGCATCCTTCAAGAAAAACATGATTTTCATGCAGGACAATGCTCCATCACACGCGTCCAAATACTCCACAGCGTGGCTGGCAAGAAAGGGTATAAAAGAAGAAAATCTAATGACATGGCCTCCTTGTTCACCTGATCTGAACCCCATTGAGAACCTGTGGTCCATCATCAAATGTGAGATTTACAAGGAGGGAAAACAGTACACCTCTCTGAACAGTGTCTGGGAGGCTGTGGTTGCTGCTGCACGCAATGTTGATGGTGAACAGATCAAAACACTGACAGAATCCATGGATGGCAGGCTTTTGAGTGTCCTTGCAAAGAAAGGTGGCTATATTGGTCACTGATTTGTTTTTGTTTTGTTTTTGAATGTCAGAAATGTATATTTGTGAATGTTGAGATGTTATATTGGTTTCACTGGTAAAAATAAATAATTGAAATGGGTATATATTTGTTTTTTGTTAAGTTGCCTAATAATTATGCACAGTAATAGTCACCTGCACACACAGATATCCCCCTAAAATAGCTATAACTAAAAACAAACTAAAAACTACTTCCAAAACTATTCAGCTTTGATATTAATGAGTTTTTTGGGTTCATTGAGAACATGGTGGTTGTTCAATAATAAAATTAATCCTCAAAAATACAACTTGCCTAATAATTCTGCACTCCCTGTATATAAACATTTTGCACATTCATGTTCCTTAGACTTAGAACTTAAAGGGCCACTAAACCCAAAATCTTTCTTTCATGATTCAGATAGAGAATACAAATTTAAACAACATTACAATTTACTTCCATAATTTATTTTGCTTCATTTTTTAAATATCCTTATTTGAAGAAAAAGCAATGCACATGGTGAGCCAATCACATGATGCTTCTATGTGCAGCAACCAATCAGCAGCTAGTGAGCATATCTAGATATGCTTTTCATCAAAGAATATAAAGAGAATAAAACAAATTAGATAATATAAGTAAATTAGAAAGATGTTTAAAATTGCATTCTCTTTCTAAATCATAAAATAAAAAATGTGGGTGGCATGTCCCTTTAAGTCCTAATGTCATGACAAAAATTGCCAAAAGTTCCACTTTTAGGGTAAATTTAAAATGGGAACGGTTTGAGTCTTGGTCCTAATTTTTTTTAGGGGGTACCTAGGTAAGTATAGTGTGCATGGAGAACATTTCAGTTTTGAGACTTCTCTTATTTTCTTTAAAGAAGGCCATCAAATGCAATTATTTAACATTTCCCCGGAATCCTCTCTTATGTGTTAATTATCTCTGGTGGGGGACGAGATAAGAACCTGACATTTTCACAGATAAAAGTAGTCTATGGCAGCATTCTGCCAGGGCTAGTAGAAATCTGGGGAAAAGCCTAGTTTATTCATGCATTTTGCTAAAAGAACAAATGTATTATAAGCATAACAAATATCAAAAAAAGAACAGTATTTAACAGTAATTATGTTTTTTGATTGACGCACCACTATTTTAAGCTAAGCTACATGTTTGATTAGATGCTGTGAGATTTCCTCATTCAGTTTCTTGGAAATGTTGTGGGAGCGTCCGGTAGCAAGAGTCAACTCAGCAAGTGTCAGTTTTGTAAAAACATTGTTCATGGGAACTTCTTGAATGATATTCTTGGTCCAGGTGGGTAGATTTTACAAAAACATCAGTTTTCCTCACTGATGTCCTCAATCAAGCATAACTACCATTAGTCATCATAGACACAAGTCACACAGTAATTATTCTGTAGGACCAGGGGGACAGATTTAATCTAATTGCAAAAAAGGCACATATCTTCAGGGGTGAGGATTTGACCCTCTGTTGTCCCCTGCAAACTGGCTTTTGTTGTTTCCCTCTTAGTTGTTCCTCCAACAAAATCACATGCATTTTTGCCATAGGACGTTGTGAATAGGGTTGCCACCCAGCCGGTATTTTACTGGCTCAGCCGGTAAATGGTGATTAGAAGCCGGTGCCTGTGTTCTGTATTATTTGCCAACTTCGTTACGTTCCCCTACCTCCGGCCACGCCTACCAAATTCTTACAAAGCCGGTTGTTGACACATGCGCTCACTGCAGCATTGCTACAATAAAGTGCAAAATGACACTAAATAGCACGCATGCGCCCATGCCGCAGTCGGCAAATATTAGAGAAGCGGGTCAAACACAGTTTTGGCACTAGCTGGGTCAGGTGGCATACAAATTGATCGTACTTATGTTTTCACAATATACATAGTTACAAGCACTTAGATGTACAAGTACTTAGTTACAAGTACTTATATGTACACAAGTACTTAGATGTCTCCCAGAGTGTTTGTAATTATTGATATTATGTAAAATAGGTATGATCCATTTGTCTGCCACCCAGCTAGTGCCCAAATTGTGTAGGTCCCCAGAGTGCTTGTAACTATGTATACTGTGAAAACATAAGTATGATCAATTTGTATGTTGGATGTTTTATTTACTCATTGGGCGTACAGCACCTCTCTTTTTTTGCACAATCAATTTGTATGCCACCTGACCCAGCTAGTGCCAAAACTGTGTTTGACCCGCTTCTTTAATATTTGCCGGCTGCGGCATGGCCGCATGCGTGCTATTTAGTGTCATTTTGCACTTTATTGCAGCAATGCTGCAGTGAGCGCATGCGTCAACAACCGGCTTTGTAAGAATTTGGTAGGCATGGCCGGAGGTAGGGGAACGTAACGAAGTTTGCAAATAATACAGAACACCAGCATTTGTAAAATACTGGCAATACAAAAGCCGTTTTTTTTTTAATTCTAACTTACACGTATATCTGACATATTCTGGACATCAAGTCTATTTGTTTTTATATGTGCCTGAACTGAAGAAATGGCCTGCATGCCATGAAACACATTGCTCTTTTGATATATTTTATTAAAATTACTTGTATTCAGCAGCTGCTGGCATGGCTGCTCTAACGCTTTTATCCTGCAGCTACTTTGATAGTCATTATACACTATCCATTCCTATCAGTGGATAGTGGAACATTATTGGCTGACTCCGGTCATGTGTTTGCTGTTAAAGTTTTTGGTGTTGTGGTGTGAGGATCGGTGTGTCTGCAGCTGTCATATGACTCTAGTTTTTACGAAGAAAATCTTTGGTTAAAGACCATATCCTCTGCGTTATCTGTTGGTCCGGTCAGTAGTATAGAAGGAGTGTGCCACTTTGGAGGTGTGCCCAGTGTCACTAGCGGGGAGGTTTAAAGTGAAGGTAAACTTTGATGAATAATAACCCGTTTTTTTTAAAATACTATTAAATACAGGGGCACTTTCATTCATCAAAGTTTAGAAAGCAGCCGTTTTAATTAAAAACTTACCTTTGTTTTTTTCACAGCCAGAGCAGCTTCCCCTACCCGGAGATATCCTCTTCTCACGTCATCAATGACTAATCCAGCTTCCTCCAATCACGGCATGGCCGCAGGCAATGACTACCCTGGGGGGGGAAGCCATGATTGGAGGAAGCTGGATTAGTCATTGATGACGTGTGATGAGAGGATCTCCAGGTGGGGGAAGCTGCTCTGGCTGTGAAAAAAACAAAGGTAAGTTTTTAATCAAAACGGCTGCTTTCTAAACCTGTTTTCAATAGTATTTTTAAAAAACGGGCTTTCATTCATCAAAGTTTACCTTCACTTTAAGTCCCTGACTTCCCTTACAGCACCTAACCTAGGCCTAGATTTAGAGTTCGGCGTTAACCGTGAAAACCAGCGTTAGAGGCTCCTAACGCTGGTTTCTTACGCACTCCGGTATTTAGAGTTTATTTACCGCGACTCAAAATACACCTAACGCTCACCTTTCTACCGCCACCTCAGACCCAGTAGTAAACATATACCGACAAAAAAAACATCCACGAATCACAAAACAAATATTACACAAAGTACTCTTACACTCATACAAACACTACACTATCTTTATTTTTCATATTTATTTTGTTTTCGTTAAAATACAAAGGATTAAAGTTGCGAGATCTCGGGTGTTTGAAATAAATCCACAAAAATCCATTTTCCCATTGACTTACATTGACACACGGGAAAAGACCCTCATATACCTACATCTAACTAATAACATTATCACAAACATACACTCATCGATGCATACAAACAATATACACCACATGACATACACAAAATTTTTATTTATTACAAAAACAACACGATTTAGTTACTTTTTCACACAAGCTCATGACGTCACTCACTTTACGAGGAAAACCAGTCTTAGAAAAAAAAATTAGAAATCTTTAGAGCCTCCATTGACTTCTATTGGGAAGACGTGCTCGTGCACGCGAAACCCTCATTTCCCTAACGCACGCAAATAGCGTAGACTGAAAAACTCCAAATACCAGCGCTAGAAAATACATGATTTTATGCGTTAGACCTAGCGATGATAAATAGATTAAGAAATGACTATTTCCCTATGGTGGACTTATGGTTTTTAATTATTAAATATTCACAACACCATAAATTTGTTTCACACTTTTAGATTACATCAACTACAAATCCACATCACTAGTAACACATTATTATTTCAATAAAATTACATTTAAAATTAAAATAAAATTCTAGACACATTTCTGGATTCACAAACACTACACAATGGGAAACACCTCTCATTTACCTTTATTATTGCATTTCAGTTATTCAAGTCATATGCTTGCAGCAACAGCATATCTACATAGGCTTAACACATGATCACTCATGGATGCACATACATTACTTTTAACATTCACTCATACATGTGCATTCAAATGATGGGGGAAAAACACATTACATTTTCTAGAGGAATCACAAAACACAACATATGGATTTTACTGTACTTTTAACATCATGATTCACTCACAATAAACCATTAGGAATTACGTACAAGAAGAACATCCTTACACCAGATTACAGATGTCACTTTATGGGAAGGAACAACAATGCCAGACCGCTATATACAAGTCAGCATATGTGGGACACAATCACAATATATACGTATATGTACATAACACGCATCACCCATCACGTAACCACAAAGCACACATTTAGATTTTATTCAGCACACAATAACAATGTAGTCAAATACAACAACACAATGAGGATTTCACAACTACATAGGCAGGTTAATAATATCATGACGTCATTACAAGATTCAACCATACACATCACAGATTCACCACTGTACCGCCCCTTTAGGAACTTTAACACTCAATACTACAATACAACATATACGTAAACAACTGTTTGGAACAGCATTATTAGGGAGATTTGAATGGGACAATTAAGAAATATTGTCAGATCGCAAATCACTTATATATACAATACTACAGATGACAGCCGGAAGTTATTCAGTATTAGTGCGATTTGAATGGGACGCATACAATATTGACAGCTCGGCAATCACATATATATACAATACTACAGATGACAGCCGGAAGTTATTCAGTATTAGTGCGATTTGAATGGGACGCATACAATATTGACAGCTCGGCAATCACTTATATATACAATACTACAGATGACAGCCGGAAGTTATTCAGTATTAGTGCGATTTGAATGGGACGCATACAATATTGACAGCTCGGCAATCACTTATATATACAATACTACAGATGACAGCCGGAAGTTATTCAGCATTAGTGCGATTTGAAAGGGACGCATACAATATTTACAGCTCGGCAATCACTTATATACACAATACTACAGATGGCAGATGGGAAGTTCGGAATTATTATTGCGATTTGAATGGGACGCATACAATATTGACAGCTCGGCAATCACTTATATATACAATACTACAGATGACAGCCGGAAGTTATTCAGTATTACTGCGATTTGAAAGGGACGCATACAATATTTACAGCTCGGCAATCACTTATATATACAATACTACAGATGGCAGACGGGAAGTTATTCAGTATTAGTGCGATTTTAAAGGGACGCATACAATATTGACTGCTCGGCAATCACTTATATATACAATACTACAGATGGCAGACGGGAAGTTCGGAATTATTATTGCGATTTTAAAGGGACGCATACAATATTGACAGCTCGGCAATCACTTATATACACAATACTACAGATGGCAGATGGGAAGTTCGGAATTATTATTGCGATTTTAAAGGGACGCATACAATATTGACTGCTCGGCAATCACTTATATATACAATACTACAGATGGCAGACGGGAAGTTCGGAATTATTATTGCGATTTTAAAGGGACGCATACAATATTGACAGCTCTGAAATCACTTATATATACAATACTACAGATGTTACTTTATCGTTTACAAACAATGTTGCAGCAACATTGATCGATCACATTCGATGCACATTATACACAACTATGCACTTTCATTCATGTTAACCTGGACGTGTGCTTGTTACTAGAAGATCGCGTTTAAGAAATATTGATTACGCATATGATCAAACATTACAAACATGCACTGTATGTGTGATATTTGACACTTTCACATTGAGAATCATTGTTTGAAACTAACATTTCAGCAAACAACAAATAAACGCCCACTGTGAAAGCATTCGCGCCGCTCACATACAAACAAGTGAATACAATTAGCAATCATTACAAACTCAATACCATTGGACTAATTGTACTATAAATCCCCCAAACAACATGGCCAATGCATCACTTGTGATCCACATCAGATCAAGTGCATACCTTGTTACGCTGTTTTGAAAGATGGATGACGATGACATGGTAGACACTGCTGGT
Source organism: Bombina bombina (assembly GCF_027579735.1). Taxonomy (NCBI): domain Eukaryota; kingdom Metazoa; phylum Chordata; class Amphibia; order Anura; family Bombinatoridae; genus Bombina; species Bombina bombina. The sequence goes on from NW_026512684.1 coordinate 21,774, forward strand.
GCTGCTATTGGCGAACTAGCTGTTGGTCGAATCAGGCAGCCTCGGCGGCTCAGACCGAGACGAAGGGGTCGTCTGGTTCGAGGTCCTCGTGTCTACAGGGTGAGACCCACCTTGGAAAACATGAGTGACTTTGAGGTTTTTGATAAGTATCGGCTCGATCGCGAACAGCTCATTGGCCTTTACGAGCTTCTTAAACCTCATTTGGAGCCACGTATACAAATAAGGACTGCTGTTCCCCCCATGAGTAAGATGCTAAGCTGTCTATACGTCCTGGCCTCCGGGAGTTTTCAATCCGGAGAACTGTATATGCATGGCCTGGCTCAAGGTACATTCTCTGGGGTGTTTGATAACTTTCTGAACGCCATGGTACGTATCAGTAAGCAATACATAGGATTCCCACAGAATGATGGTGATTGGAGGCGCCTGAAGCGGGAATTCTTTGATATTGCTCAATTGCCCAATGTCTTGGGAGCCATAGATTGTACCCACATTGCGCTGCGTGCTCCAATTGATGACTTGCCCTTCAGAAATCGCAAACATTTTCATAGCCTCAACGTGCAGTATGTTTGTGACGCACGGATGAGGATTATGCATGTGTATGCGAATTTTGGAGGGGCTTGTCATGATGCCCGCATCCTCTCTCTGTCGTCCCTGTGGAGCCAGTTTGAGGAAAGACAAATGCCCCCTGGTTATCTCGTTGGTGAGTATTTGTGCTCAACATGGTTAATAATGTTGACAATTGGCCCTGTATTTTTTAACTGTTAGCGTCATGTTCAGCTATAGAATTAAATTTAACCATTTGTTATTTACCGACGCTAATGTCTATTTTTATTTAAATGCAGATATGTAGCATGTCTTACCTTAAGTGTTCAGATAGAGAATGCAATGTAACCATGTATTTAGCATTTTACACAAGGTTTGTTTTCAGAACAATACGCATATGTAGCATGTCTTAGCTGAAATGGGAAGCTATTATCTCATGCAATTTAACCCTGTCATTGTCTCTTTCTGCTAATGTCTAGTTTTATTTAAATGCAGATATGTAGCATGTCTTAACTTAAGTGTTCAGATAGAGAATGCAATGTAACCATGTATTTAGCATTTAAAACAAGGTTTGTTTTCAGAACAATACGCATATGTAGCATGTCTTAGCTGAAATGGGAAGCTATTATCTCATGCAATTTAACCCTGTCATTGTCTCTTTCTGCTAATGTCTATTTTTATTTAAATGCAGATATGTAGCATGTCTTACCTTAAGTGTTCAGATAGAGAATGCAATGTTACCATGTATTTAGCATTTTACACAAGGTTTGTTTTCAGAACAATACGCATATGTAGCATGTCTTAGCTGAAATGGGAAGCTATTATCTCATGCAATTTAACCCTGTCATTGTCTCTTTCTGCTAATGTCTAGTTTTATTTAAATGCAGATATGTAGCATGTCTTACCTTAAGTGTTCAGATAGAGAATGCAATGTAACCATGTATTTAGCATTTTACACAAGGTTTGTTTTCAGAACAATACGCATATGTAGCATGTCTTAGCTGAAATGGGAAGCTATTATCTCATGCAATTTAACCCTGTCATTGTCTCTTTCTGCTAATGTCTAGTTTTATTTAAATGCAGATATGTAGCATGTCTTACCTTAAGTGTTCAGATAGAGAATGCAATGTAACCATGTATTTAGCATTTTACACAAGGTTTGTTTTCAGAACAATACGCATATGTAGCATGTCTTAGCTGAAATGGGAAGCTATTATCTCATGCAATTTAACCCTGTCATTGTCTCTTTCTGCTAATGTCTAGTTTTATTTAAATGCAGATATGTAGCATGTCTTACCTTAAGTGTTCAGATAGAGAATGCAATGTAACCATGTATTTAGCATTTTACACAAGGTTTGTTTTCAGAACAATACGCATATGTAGCATGTCTTAGCTGAAATGGGAAGATACAAAATAATATAGAAATTTTTTTATTGGTATGTTTCTGAAAAGTTTTAATATGGATTATGGTTTTTAACTAAAAAAAAATTATACAACAATATACTAGTTTAAGTATTCTGTTTGAATTATGTTCTGTTCAAAATTTATAGGTGATTCTGGGTATATGAGCCGGCCTTGGCTCATTACCCCCTTGCGTAGCCCGACTGATGTGTCTGAGGAGCGCTACAATAGGGCTCATAAGAGAACCAGGGCGGTGGTTGAACGGATGTTCGGGCTCCTGAAGATGAGGTTCAGGTGCCTGGACCGTTCTGGAGGAGCACTCCAGTACAACCCAAAGAAGGTGGCGAAGATCGTTGTAGCCTGTAGCGTCCTGCATAATATTGCACAGCGGGCTGGGATGCTGCAGGCCGTCCCGGTGGACAGAGACCTCCTCAGAGATGAGGAGGATGATCCTGTTCTAGAGGGGGAATTCCAGGACGAGGGACTTGATGTCAGAGCAGACGTCATCAACCGCCACTTTAGACGGTAAAGAATAGAAGTTAGACTGTGTAGTATTTTCAATAGATGTGAACTCTAGGGAAATGACAAGTAGAGAATTGTGCAAACATGTTAGTATTGATCAAATGTTAGAATAAATTTTAATTTTCATAATATATGTGATGCTCTGGGCATTGGGTCCTATAGCGAGCCTTTGCCACCTGGTTTTTAAAGAGGACATCAGATGGTAAGTAGAAATGTTTGGACTGTTGCTGGCATGATTTGTACACAAAAACATCATATGGCATACATTTTAATAAATAGATTTTTGTTTACACATTACTTAAAATGTACATAATCAGAAAGGGATACTCTAGAATGACTATGGTTCAATGTCACACAGAGGTTTTTTATGCTCAATATGACTCATCTTCACACTTGCTAGAAAATAACACAGGTTCATACACAGGCTTAGTAAGCTAGTGACAGATATTTATTATGAAATGGGGGGTGGGAGAGGGGTACTGAACTGATTCACACACTTGTATGAATTTTTTTTTATTAAATTTATTACATTAGGGAGATGACTTAATCTAAAGACTGAAAGGGAACAATTTGAAGCCTGACAGTCAAGATTGCCCAGACTGACAGTGGGGAAAAAGCCAAGATTGAAATTGAAGTATACCAATGGGATCATGTCTGGCATTATCTTTCAATTCTGCTGACCTTGAAAACCATACAAAGACATGTTCACATGGTAAGTGCAAACTATTTGATAGAATAAGGCTGTGGAGACATCCTATTGGAGACACTTAGATGATTTTCTATTTTGTAGATGGTATTTCCCAGTCCTCTATTTAATGAACTGATGAATAAGACACCTATTGAAGATCAACTGTTTACCCCTGAATTGACTTTCAAAGACCATGCATTATCCAGGTTGGTGCATGCTAGTTAAGAATCACATGAAGAATGTTGATTATTGTTAGCTTACATACATTAGTCATACTTATTTCATCATTAGATATTTAGGGATCACAATCAGAAAAAGGAATACATATTATAGTTGATATAGAGGTATTTGAATGGACATGAAATATTAGATTTATGTTCAGCATACATATATTGTTGAAATGTGATATACATTATTATGTATAATTTGAAATTTGGATATTTAAATTGAATTTTTAATCAACAATATAATGGTGTATGTATTTCATGAATTTTAAATCAATTTAATGATTATCTTTAAAAAATGTTGATCAAAGTTAGAGCATAGACACCATATGATTTTAAATGTATTTTATGAATATTTGACAACGTGTGTATTAACTTTGTTCCATTTTTATTATTTTTCTTTTCAGATTGGCATCTGATGACTTCCAGGAATATTTAATTTTTTTTGATTAATTATATTTTGACATGTTAATACTAAACATTTTATTATTAAATACATTATTTTGAACAGATTCTACTAAATATCAATATAATCTGTAAATAAATCAAACTTGGACTCCCATGACTGGTAGTTGGCTATTTGACAAGCACATGCATAAGATAAAATAATGCTTTAATATTAGAAAATAAAATGCTTCCGAGAATATAAATATATATTTTATAACATTAATTGGGGAGTCAGATTCTTCAATGCTTTTATATTGAAAATGTATATATTACAATTATTTAGGATATGTAGTAAAATAATTTTTTGTTTAACATATAATAAGGTGAAGTGGTTCAATTACATGAAAGTGACAGTGTTGTTGAATGTAAAAATAATTGTATAAGATCATGTATCTTCCTTAGGTATCTAAAAAAATTAATAGAAATTATTTAAATTATTACATTTATGAATGGTAGGTCATTTAACTTGATAATTTTTAAAAATTAGTAATTGGATGCCAGGTTAATCTATGTAATTTTCTAGTGGAGTCATTTAACTATACTTAGTAATATTATGTATTTATTACAATCTTACCTCTTGGGTTCGACATCAAATATCTATATAGAATGTAAATTCCCCTTTTGTTTATTTTGTCAATGTTAAATAAAAATACCAAATGTTTGGGTCCTTAAAGGGACAATCACAAAGTATATTTTGTATAGATTGTAAAAAATATCATACAAGAATTTAAACATATTTAGAAAGTACTATAGAATTACATTCAGTCTTTAAATATACTTGTTTTCTAAAAAAAAAAATGCACATATCTTAGTCAATGATATAAGGCATCTATATGCAAACAACAATCAGCATCAAAATAGCCTATGTAGAGATGTATTTAATCCAAGAATATATATAATTACAATATAATGATTGAATAACAAAACATATTAAGTTGTTCAAATATAAGAATATTATACAAAATGCATACATAACATATAGCTTAATGTCCCTCTACACTGAAGGCTAAAAAAGACATCATTTAATAAATATATTTCAGTCAGTGTGTAAAACAATCTAGAATTTAATCTTAATTTGCTTTACTCATATGTTAGACTCATTTAGCAAAAGGAAGGTGCCTAGGTTTATGATATTTTAACCATTATTGTGAAATGTTTATTTAAAGGGACATGAACTCAAAATATACTTAAAGGTAGACAGTTAAAAAAATAATGATTTATACATTCTGAATGAGTATTCTATTGGAATCAACTTTAAAACTTGTCTCATATTATGAATGCTCATTGTGATGTTGCTATCATTACTTTAAAATGAAGGCAGTAAATAGCTAATTTATTTGCTTCAGTACTCTGGACAGAACTTGATTGTTTGGAATAATTGATGCAACAATCGTCAAGGACAACCCATGTTTTTATAAAACAATTGTCCGTAATATAAAATATCATTATTGATTTGCAAAGAAACATAACAAGATAACTGTTAAAATTTGATAATCTGATTAAAGAATAAAGTTGATTAACATTTCATGCTCAATCACCAATGCTAAATTTGTTGGGACAGTGTCCCTTTAAAGGGACAGTTTACTCAAAAATGTTCTTCCCTTTAATTTGTTCCCATTGATCCACTTTACCTGCTGGAGTGTATTAAATTGTTTACAAGTAACTCCTTTACCCTTATATTGGCATTTGAAATTGTAAATTTAGCATGTGGTATCCCCACCTATTCTGAAAGTTTGTGGCCGCGCGTACCAGCTATAGATAAGCTTTGTAAACACAGCCAGCAGAAGAAATTACACTCCCAGTGTGATAAAGCAGAGATAAGGTAATAAAATGTTGATTTTCCATTGTTCTCTCAAAGTACTGGTGATTGTTTTATGAACAGATGTAAGATAAAGAAGCAAGTATATGTGCACAATGTGATACAGTAATAAGATCTGATTATATCTACAAGCTCAACCTATTTTATTAGGCTGTGGCTTCAAAACACAAAATCAGAGCTTTAATATACAGAAATAAACCTCAAAAAGCTAATTTTCATAAATTTTTTACTCTGCAGTTGGTAAAAAAAGCAATTGTAAACACATTAAGGGAAAAACTATTTTACAGTACACTGTCCCTTTAAGAGATTTAAAGAGTGTATTTACTTATCTTGATATCTTCACATACTTTGCTTGAAAAGCATATCGAGATCGGCTCAGTAGATGAAGATTGGTGGATGCACAGAGATGCCTTATGTGATTGGCTCAACCATGTGCATTTAAATTTCTTATGTTGAGGATATCTAAATACTAAGAGAAATTGATTTACATTTTAAAGTCTAAACAATCTTCTATCTCTACAGATCATTTGATACAATTGTTTGTAATGTCTCTTTAAAACTAAAGACGCCATTGCACAATAACATATATGAGCACTTCAGACAAATACAAGCTCGAGGTTTATTTGCGAATAACAAAGCTGTAGTTTAATATTTATAAACAGATTATCCAAGTTACTGACATTCTAACCTGAATTTTAACATTAATAAATATTGCGTGGGAAACGCATCTTGAAACACCAGATTAGCATCTTTAAACATTAGAGTCTAATGTCACGCAATAGCACACAATCAATGTGCATTATGAAATGCATTTAATAGAGCAATGTCAATACTTCACAATAAATGTATTTAAAGAACAATAAAGACATACAATATGAAATTTGTATTTGTATTAAAGAAACAGACCGTTATTAAACCGAGAAATGTCGACAACATTAATAATGTGACAGTATTAGATTTTAAAGAGTATTTAATCATTAATATTTAACGTATCACGGATATTAAATCTGCGTCACACATATCCGCATGACAGGCCCATGAGTTACAAATAAGTATACATGAAAAATGAAGTTACAGCACCACCATGAGGTATGTGTAAGGAAGTTACTAAGATATGAAACATTAAGGAACGGCCAATCAGAGTTCATCACACAAACACAACTTGAGTCAGGATGGTCTCACACACATTCTAACAATATTTCAAACTTTTATCCAATCAGATGTACAGATAACTTGTCCCATGGTGCATCTCATGTTTACTTCACCATATAAAAGTCCATTACACGTTGCCATCTTTGTCAGTTCTCTAATGCCTGCAGGCGTACTAGATATATTTTTATATATATATATATATATATTTGAGAAGACAACCCAGCAGGCATGTCAGTTCCCAGGTTCACCAAGGAGGAGAGCGCTGCACTGGTCCACGCCGTCAAGGACTTTTATCCCCAGCTGTTTGGGAACAAGAGGAGGTTGACAGATGCGCACGTTAAGAAGGCCCTCTGGGAGTCTATCACCAACGCGGTTAGATTGGTGTGTGACGTCCAGAGGACCCAGGATCAGATCATGAGGAGATTCGGAGATATGAGGTTGCGTTTATCGAAAAAAGTAAACCTCATAAGGGACTGGGTACAAGCCCGTAAAAGAGGTGGCAAAAGAGAGGCCCCGCGGAAACTGTACCTACTCCCTTATGAGGTGACTTTATGCGAGCTCCTCAATCTCCGGGTCCCCAAAAGATTTAGATCCTCGCCATCCTCGGCCTCCTCTTCTTCCCTCCCAGCTGCGGGATCTGAAAGTCCTGACGCGGGGGACAGGGCAGATGCTTCTCCGTCCGGTGGCCTGGGAGGAGATGATAGAGAATCTGAACCAGGTAATTCTCCAACTTCATATAATATGTTAATATTTTATTAGACTTTTAGAAAATGTGCATATAGTCAGATACTAAACCTATACAGATCTCACAACATACACTACATATGATGTTTAGATATCTGATTTTAGATTATTGACACATGAAATAGGAATGATGTTTCTTGCGCTCTACAGAATATGCGTCACAGAGCGGAAATGTAATTTCTCATCCACGTTAACATGGGTTTGCGGAAAGTGGCATTGCTTTATACATATTGGTGAAATGACGGATGCGTAATTCCGCTTGGAATCATTGCGCAATGATCGCGAAAATGGCATTTCTCATCCACGTTAACATGGGTTTGCGGAAAGTGGCATTGCTTTATACATATTGGTGAAATGACGGATGCGTAATTCCGCTTGGAATCATTGCGCAATGATCGCGAAAATGGCATTTCTCATCCACGTTAACATGGGTTTGCGGAAAGTGGCATTGCTTTATACATGTTGTTAAAAATTAAATGGGAATTCTTAGATTAGTGAAGAATACAGTATTCTTATTTTCAATATTATAGCTAATAAAAAACCAATAATACAAAACAATTATAACATATGGCCATCAATTGATGATTATGTAATAACAAGCAGATATTCTTAAAGATACAGTAAACAACACAACTGATTGAAAATAAGAGTCCAGGATATATTTTTAATTAATTTAATTGAGGAAACTATTAACTCATGGGACTACCAAAGGATTAATATTTTTCAATTGATTTGTTATTAATGTAAATTTTTTAAACATGGCATGAATAGTATTAATGATATGCAATCATCATTTAATATATTACAGATATGGATGTGGCTGCTGGATCCTCAAGCCAGGGCTTGTCACAGTATGGTATGTCTCTTTTTAATTGACATTTGTCTTAGAAACATGGACTGAACATTACATACTAAATACACATTGTTCAATATTTAGATGTAATGTCTATTTAATAGATGAAAATTAAATAATTATTCGGATATCCTTAAATAACATATTACATTTTAATTGCATGCTCAATACCATTCATGACATCAACATATGGAGTAGATAATTCATTAACAACAACATTGTGGAATCAATTTAATTTTACATTAAAGGGATACTGAGCTACAATTATTAATATTGTCATTCAGATACAGTATGCAATATTAATAAACACAAAAATATAATACTATCATCATATGTGACATATTCTATTGCTAAATGTATTGTAAAATAAAGAAAGTACGTTGATGTGCATCTAAATTTTGGTTGACCAACCTGGGTTTTTATTGATGATTGGTGGATACCTTCAACAAACAATATTTATTGAATCCAATATTCCTTATCTGCCTTTAAGATTAATATCGAGCAACATTCTAATTATAATAGGAGTCAATGTTAAATCATTTTTTACAGTTTGAACATAGAAATCAATTATTTAAATTAATCATGTCAGTGTCCCTTTAAGACAAAATAGATTCATTCATCTTTACATTCTTTTTATTAAAAACTATTGATATATAAATCACATTCTCTGTTGGAGTTACTTTATAGATATCTGCATACTCTAACAGCACCATGATTACATATTTGTAATAATCAATTTTGTTTTGTATTGTGATAAATATGTGTTGTGTCCTAAACAAGATTACTGTACATTGAAAAAATGGGTCGATGTGACACATGTGTTTGTTTAGATTTGTCAACAGATGCTACTCAATATGTGGTTTGTGTGTATTCTTGTAACTTCTTAAGGACATATGACGGAATTATTCCGTCATAAAACAATTGAGCAAAGTGAAAGGCGTGTCCTTAAAGGGTTAAGAACATTGATCATTGGGTATATTTAGATATGCAATAGCAGCATCTGAGATGACTTTGATGTCTAATGTAGTCTGACATTAAACATATGTTCAATACAGATATTTTTACAGAATCCCCTTGATTCAATCAAGCATTTTCTTGTGTAATGACTGCTCTATTCTTCACATTTTAAAGTTGATTCATGTTAAAATTCTAGACAGATGTGATTTAGTGATATCCAAAATGTGTTTAATAATATATATCTATATCATTCATAGAGAGAGTTGGTGTGGTGAGCCCACAGGAATCCAGCAGTGACATAGAGACGCCTTTGCGGTCTCCTGGTAAGTCCATTGACTCATTTATATGTAATTGAAGGTGTATTGCTAATCAATATTATGATCATGATTCTGATGAAGCATAACATTATAAAAATTCAAAATATTTATCTTCTGATTATATATTAATTTATTTTTCATATTGAACGATTAATAATTTCTACTTTATTAGTCTACACATTTGTTATTCATAAGATGTATAACATATGTTTGTTTCCATTAGATTTTTTGACAACAGTCATCAAGTTATACACACATGAGAAATCTTAAATGTTCTATGTACTATGCTTTTATGAATTTAACATTAATACAAACAATACATTAAAATTAATATTCATTGACAATAACAAATCTATTGTCATTTGTATGCTCCATCAAAATGATGTAAATCATAACTTTGTGTGTGTATATCTTTAATGCAACATTGATGTGCGTATTTGAGCAACAGTAACATATGTTATAATATCTGATCTTAACGTGTACACAACATGTTATGTTTTACAGAGATTGCTGTCACATGTGGGACGGAGGAGGAAGAGGCTGCCTTGGAGTCTGATGGTATGTGAAATATATCTATCATGTTTCCAACATGTTTTTTTTTTGGAAATCATTTTATTGAAGACCTTAAAAGTCTACAGCTTTTGCCCTTTAAAAAGGAATATTATTTGTCTGTTCAAATACACTACTGCCCCCTTTCTATATCAGGCAGCATGAAATTCTGCTTGTATATTTATTTTGAAATATTTCTAATTCATGCCATCATTATGTCACATGCATATTCCATGCCAAAAAACAATAATAAGGTTCAAATTGTACAGACAGTCATTGATATTCATCTGAGTGCCTATATACATACCATATCCTCATTTCAGAATTTTTTAAAAATTCAAACACACTTCGAAGTATATTGAAAACATAATCAATTTGAAATGCGTTGATTTGATGTCAGGATGTATGAGATGTTAATATATTTTCTTTACATTTTCAGATGGATCCACCACTTCTGGTCATCTGGTTTCCGCCCCTGCCCAGTCACAGACCCCTCCCCATGCACACACCCATGACCATGGCCACACCCCTGCACAGACCCAGAGCCCTTCCCATGACAAAACTCATGACCATGCCCAGACCACTGCCAGCCCTTCCCATATTTCATATCCTGTCCCTCCCAAAAAACGCCCACACACCCCCCCTTCGCCGCTCTCCCCGTATTCTGGCCCGTACAGCTGCCCAGACCCAAACTCCCCACTCCCCAGCTGTACGGCCTACCCCGGAGCGGCAGCTCACCCCTCCCCAAGCCATTCACATCCCTCCCCAAGCCAATCCCATCCCTCCCCCCTGTCTCAACCTTCATTGTCCTGGGTGTCAGATTGTCCTTCCCAGGCACAGCTGTAAGTATCATTCTAAATACACTTTATAAGATACTTAAAGGTACAGTGAAGTTAAATTGTGAATCAAATCCAGCATGCAATGTTAATCAAATTTATAATTTCATACTCTTATTAATTATTCGTCATTCTCTTGATATATTTTTGTAAAAAAAGTAATTACTATAATTAGTTTAAACAATAAAATAAATCTGGCCATCATTTCTTTATTGTTGGATGAATGTATCCATCAACCAGCATGCACAAACAAAGTTGATAAACAAATATTTGCTTCCATAAAAAGCAACATTCTTGCTTTCAAAATATAGCTTGAGAATTAAAACATATAATGAATATGTGTAATTTATAAAGATTTGTCATGTCATGCTCTATCTGAATGAGTCCATTAAATATTTAGGTTCAGTGTCCCTTTAATTGGATATCACTACATATACCAATCACCACTACTTGGATCCAAAATTTTATGTACAAATGTGGATACATTATCTCTTGTCTAACCCAGTGGGAATGTAATTTCTTCTGGTTGCTATGTTTACACAGCTTGTCCTCAATGCAAAAATGTTTAAGGATAGGTGTGCCTACCACAGTCTAAATTAAATTTTTAAATTTCTGATGTAAGTACAATGTAAATCCTTTAACAAGATTTGATACACTCAAGCTGTATAAGTGGATCATCTAAAACCAATTAATGGGGACAACATGTTTGAGTAACATGTCCCTTTAATGATTTCTGTCTGTCTGAATAACCTAATTCATGTGTAAAGAATAAATGTAAACTAATTAATGTAAATAATTATTTGTCTTTATGATGACAATGTATGTATTAAAATTTTTAGTCTGTTGTGTAATTATCCTTAATCTTTAATTTTATTTTATTTTAGGCTGTGACTCAGCATGGCTCATGCTAGAAGGGATAGCAAGAGTAGAGCAGGCCGTGTTGAGGAACGCAGCTGTCCTGAGAGGGATGAACGACACCATGCAGGCCCAGCTCCGGGTTCAGGACTTGACTCTGCGTGAAATTATGCAATTACGTTCAAGGCCTGAATCTGGAGCTGGACATGCACAGGACAATGAAGAGGATGACCAGTAAGTGGAGGATCTGGATATGCTCCATGGTGGCAGATAAGAATCCTCCGTCCACATGTTGAATTTTTATTGTTAGTGTTGCCATTTGGCCTTTTTTTCGGTTTATTGTTGTGCCTGTTGCACTCTTTTACCTTGTCATATGTCTCCAATGGGGCTATGCTGGCCCTTGGCAACTCTCTTCATGGACTGTGATGCACTGTGTTACCTTGCCATGTGTCTCCAATGGGGCTATGCTGGCCCTTGGCAACTCTCTTCATGGACTGTGATGCACTGTGTTACCTTGTCATGTGTCTCCAATGGGGCTATGCTGGCCCTTGGCAACTCTCTTCATGGACTGTGATGCACTGTGTTACCTTGTCATGTGTCTCCAATGGGACTATGCTGGCCCTTGGCAACTCTCTTCATGGACTGTGATGCACTGTGTTACCTTGTCATGTGTCTCCAATGGGGCTATGCTGGCCCTTGGCAACTCTCTTCATGGACTGTGATGCACTGTGTTACCTTGCCATGTGTCTCCAATGGGGCTATGCTGGCCCTTGGCAACTCTCTTCATGGACTGTGATGCACTGTGTTACCTTGCCATGTGTCTCCAATGGGGCTATGCTGGCCCTTGGCAACTCTCTTCATGGACTGTGATGCACTGTGTTACCTTGCCATGTGTCTCCAATGGGGCTATGCTGGCCCTTGGCAACTCTCTTCATGGACTGTGATGCACTGTGTTACCTTGCCATGTGTCTCCAATGGGGCTATGCTGGCCCTTGGCAACTCTCTTCATGGACTGTGATGCACTGTGTTACCTTGTCATGTGTCTCCAATGGGGCTATGCTGGCCCTTGGCAACTCTCTTCATGGACTGTGATGCACTGTGTTACCTTGTCATGTGTCTCCAATGGGGCTATGCTGGCCCTTGGCAACTCTCTTCATGGACTGTGATGCACTGTGTTACCTTGTCATATGGCTCATAGATTCCTTATTTTTACAAGATTATTTATAAACGTTGTGTATGTTTTCTTACATACTAATAAAATACATTTTATTTCACAAATAATTGTCCTCATTCTTCCTGTTATTTTTTGAAAGCTCTAGTTTATGTTGTTGATCCTTAAAGGGACCTACCAAATATATTTGTTATACTGAAATCATATATGTAAGACAATAGTAAATGACTTTAAGATTAACATCTCCAATGTAATCTTATTATTTGTCTTTATATTATTTTCTCTTAGCTCTATCATTGCCTGATTATGATTAGCAGAGTAATTTCTTTATATATGTATATATAGATTGGTATTTGTGTATATATGTATATTTAAATGTTCAGATCCATGTGTGTATTTAGAAAGTCTGCATGAATTGATGCACCTTTACCAAATGATCTGAGTATTGATAAAATTATATAATCCCTGTAAAGTCTTCATTTTATTGAAATAGTATTGACTATGTGTATGCTCTTTTTAAAAACAAAATAATGTCCCTTTAAGTGATGTTGATCACAATTGTTAATGAATGTTTTTCCATTTGTAAAGCGTTTTTGTCCTTTTTACAAGAACAAAGACATATAATTTTATTAATAAACAATCTTATTGTAATGTTGACAGCACCTGTATTTCATTTTCAAATCTATATTAGTGTAAAGGTGTAACCAAATAAATCTCTGTGTGTAATGCAAATAATTTAGATGATGAATATTAGTTAACTAATATGTTAACAAAATACATCTCCTCCCATATATGGCTATAGGTAGGCTGACAATAATTAAACCTGAATAAATGACACGTTTAATCAATACATGTATAACTATTGTTATTCAACAACAATCCAAACATATCTTAAAACATCAATGGCATATGTATTTCTCATGTGTATCTTTTAAATGTTAAAGATATACACCATAGCTATAGTTCAAGGTACAGTCAAGTCCGAAAAGATGAATCAGGATTTGTTGTCATTCCTAGATAGCAATCTACACACATACTAGTTCCTAAAATATAAATACGTTTCTTAGTGATATGCCAAGCTGTCACTGAGTCCTTGTATTGTCAGCGGTTTTTCAGCGATCTCGGATGCGCCATGTTGCTTAAGACGTCACCTGCCAGGCTGTCCAATGATTCCTTGTATTGACTGACGTTCTTACGTGATCAGGAATATGCCTTTTATTGGATTGCGTTTTGACGCGATCAAGGATGCGCCTTTTATTTTGGGCGTTCTTACGTGATCAATAATGTGCCTTTCATTGGATGGCGTTCTTACGTGATCAAGGAAGCGCGATGTTAAGACGGCACATGTAAAGTTAAAAAAACGTCTGATTGGATTACGTAGTCCCGCAATATTTGTGCACGTTAAAAACGTTTGTGACTGCATCCAATTTTAAAAAGCTTGCGAATATGTATTATTTGCATCATGTTACATTGTTGACCCGTAGCTGATAAAGACCACCACATTCTCTTTTGCTGTATGTCTGGTTGAATCAACGAACTAAAGAAAAATGTTTTCATGCATAGGATATTTCTAGGCAAGTGCAAATCTCTACAGTCCATGTTTAATATGTTTGTCAACAATATGTTCCTTTTTCTTAAAAAATTAATGTTGTGTTTAATGTTGAATATATCTAATTAATAAATAAGCGCTAATGTGTTTGAATAAATTAATCAATATGCATTTATCTTTATCATATGCTAAATATATGATGCCGACTTCTTCTAAATGTAATTTCGTTGTATATTTTATTAAAGGTTCATTAGACACTCACATTATAAATCAAAAGCTTGGATTTTGTCTCTAGTTAGATAGTCCATTGTTTAACCAATACGTTTATTTTTTCTTCTGTTCTAAGAAAATGTAAGTAATTTTCTTACTCCTCGCAAAGCCTCTGAGTTTCATGTGAGTACATTCTCCAGCTTTCTCCAGTTTGTGTAAAGGGTCTTTTCATATGTTAATGATGGTGTATTGTGTTGTTTTACGGTTGTAATGGGGGTTTCGTCTATATTTTCAATATAGCTAACCCTATTTTATTTTCAATTGTTTGAAGCTTTTTAAGATTGATATCAGTATATGTTAATCTTGTTGTTTGTAGTAGTGTCTATTAATACAGTTATGTTAAAAATATAGGATACTGTCCCTTGAATGCAAATGTTGTTTTTTGTATCATGTATGAGATCCACATAGTTTAATCTTCAAATATATTATTGTTAGCATATTTTCTCCCCCCCCCCTCCTAAAAGGACTTTAAACCATATTCATTGTTAAATAAAAATGTCTTTACAATAAAATATTAACACAATAATGTCTCTTAAAGAAAATAGACTTTATTTAACACGTCAATATAAATGTGATTTCAATTTTTTTTAAGTTGACAAAGTACATGTAGATATACCAACAAGTTTAAAATATGTGTTAGCATATGTAATGTTGTTAAAGGGACAGTTTAGAAAATATATAATGTTTGTCATTATTCTAAAAGTCAATTCTGTAATATCAAGGATATCAAATGTTTCTCAACAATTGAACATTTGTCTGGGTTTATTTAAATTTGCTATCTAAACTTATGAGGTTGGTGTGCTCATTTCTTCCATCTTGAAGAGTGCTTGTAATCATTATACAATTTGAGCACTAGAGGGCATTTTGATAGCATTTGTATATGTAAAACCTTGGGCTCATACAGCATATTATTGACCATGTATTGATCATTGATATCTAAAATGTTGTTATGTCAGAACAACAAATAAGTGGTCATTTTTCATAGTCATAGATACAAGGGTAAGCACATAAGTCACACATGTATTTCTCCATGTTTTGTTGTTTCAAACTTTATAATGCGTAATACAGTGTTTTCTTTGTAATCAATAATTTTCTGACTGTCCCTTTAAGCTGTGTTATTGGCATTCAAACAGTAATATGCCATCATGGAAAATTGTTATGGTAATTGAGTTAGCGATTGGGGAAACAGTTTGGACATCACATCACAGAAACCAATCAATATCATGAACAAGGATAGGTATGTGATGATGTGGTTTTCACACACTTATAACCCACACTCTGCAAACAATCTGCCTCCATGGACCCGGCCCCATAGAAGTCGATTATATACAGAGTGTGGTCCACAAGTGTATGAAAACCACATCATCACATACCTATCCATTACACATTAAATTAAAAAAAGCAGTGAAGATGAAAAAAATACTTACTTCCTCTTCCTTCCCCTCTTCCCACGGGGCTGAGGCTCTGGGAGAGGCAACTGCCGACTCCGAAGAGTCCTCCTTGGAGCTGTTGTGGGAGGAGTGGAAGGAAGAGTACTGGGACGACCAAGGTGAGGAGTAGATGGCTGGGGAGGAGAAGATGGATGAGGAGGAGAAGATGGCTGAGGAGGAGGATGAGTAGATGGCTGAGGAGGAGGAGGAGTAGATGGCTGAGTAGGAGGAGTAGATGGCTGAGGAGGATGAGATGGGCCGGCAGGAGGAGATGGCCCAGCAGCAAGAGGCCCAGCAACAAGAGGCACAGCAACAGGAGGTAGACCAGCATGCGCCTCCCGGAAAAATGTGAACATTTGTTGATGAAGATTAAATATTCTTGTTTGGCCTTCTTCTATTCTATTCAGTATGTTTATGATTTCATTTTGGCCTTGAATAATCTGATTTTGGCCATCAAGTATTCTGTGTCGTCCTTCTATATTTTCTATCCGGGAGGTACGCATCTGGTCTATGTACTCCAGTAGAACCCGCACCTCCGCTATCTCCTCTTGTTGTGCATGTTGAACCCGTGCACGGCGGGGTGCCCGTGCACGGCGGAGTGCGGGTCTTTGAGGGACCTCTTGATCATCTCCCGTGCGCTGTTCGTCACGGGGGGCCTCTTCCCTCCGAAGTGGAAATTCCTCACCACCACTCTCATCCCGGGGAGATGCAGGAGGCTGTGCTGCCTCGTCCCCAGACTCTGTATATAAAAAAAAAAAGAAAAAAAAAAAAGTATATATTAGCATATTTGCAAATAAAGGTTTAAATGACTTAGCTTACGATACAATTACAAATGCAGAATCATTAATCCACTTTGAAATCTAACAAACAATCAATACGATTTCATCTTTTTCATAAACCGTGTTTGTGATATCTGGTCAATGTGAATGTTTTTGCGTTTGTTTTCAGTCTGTTTAAATGCACACCTAACCTATAGCCTAGATACTGATGTAACCGCAAAGTAATTGAATGCGTGTAAACAACGTTATAGCATTAATCGGATACTTAACACATGAAACCCAATGTTTTATCTTTCATGATTTAGAAGCATACATTTTGTATCAACTTTCGAATGTACTTTTCTTATCTAATTCGCTTCATTCTCTGGATATTCTTTGCTGAAAAGCATATCTAAATATGCTTATAAGATGCTGATTGTTAGCTGAATATAGCTGCCTCCTGTGATTGTTTCACCGTGTACATGGCTATTTCTTCATTAAAATATATCTCAAGAATGAATCAAATGAGGTAATATAAGTACATTTGAATGTTTTGACAAATTGTATTCGCTACCTCAATCATGAAAGTAAATGTTTGCGTATAGTGTCCCTTGAAATACATTTGTATGTGAAATTATTGTTCAATAAGCTTACCGTCAGATGAGAGTGGCAGGTTCCTGGTATCGATTCCTCCGATACCGACTACTTCCACCTCGGAGATGCTGGGACGCAACATTTCCTCCCATCGGCAGTAGTCCATTTCAATGGCAGGGCCGCCAGGCTTAACTTTTTTTTCAGTTCAAGTTTACAGTCCCGGTACCGATGTTTGATAGAATCCATATCGCGGTTCCGGCCACCCACTGCATTGACTGCATTCCTAATCTCGTTCCAGAGCCTCCTCCTGTCAGTCGGGGTGGTCTTTTGGTGCTGCAGCATCCTATGCCTGGCCATATAGGCCTCTACGAGGGCCTCCTTCTCCTCCATCGAAAACCTCGCCTCCCTGGTCGCCTTGGCCTTCCCCTGTGATGATGCCCTCTGTTTCCCGGACTGTGAAGCCCTACTCTGACCGCCACTGGGCCCAGCCACTTGGTCATCTTGAACCAAGTGGCTGGGTCCACCCACCGCTTCCACCCCCGCTTCCTGCCCCCCTTCCTGCCCTGTTCCTCTCCCCCTCCCTCTACTCCCCCCTCTACCTGTCCCCTGCCTGGCCTCCATCTCTTCCCTAAACTAAACCCCAAATAATCAAACAAAAAGTGAGTGTGATGAAATTAAAGGGGGTCAAAATAAAGAACTAAAAAGACAAAAAAGGTGCTTAAAGTGTGAGAGGGATGTAAAAAACAAAGAGGGTAAGGAGTATTTAAATAAACGAAAAGAATAAGACTAAAAGGAGGATATGTAAACTAAATGTAACTAGGGGATGGGTATGGGATGGGTATGGGGTATGGGATAAGAGTAAATGGGATGAAAGGGAATGGGACTACAAGGAATGGGGTATGGAGTGTAGTATGAGGGGGTAGGGGGTATGGAGTGTATGTAGTGTTATTGATAAGTGTATGTATGTATTGAATGTGTTTGCGTGTAAATGTGTTAAGTGTACAGAAAAATCACTCGCTCGCTAACTCACACTACTTCTAATTCTCACTAACAAACACTCCCACTAACGCTCACTAACTACCACTAACTGACGCTCACACTAACAACTCTCACTAATAACTCCCACTAACTCACTCACGCTCCCACTAACAGACTCTCTCCCACTCCCACTAACTACCACTAACTCACTCACTCTCTCACGCTAACACTACCAACTGACTCTCTCACGCTAACACTAACTCTCAAAAATTCGCAAACTCTCTATTCTTAAACCTCCAATCTCCAAAGACCCAACAGCAACACAGTCAAAGAAGCCATGCTTGTATGGTGCTTATATACCCTGTGTAAATGTTTAATGATGTACCTATTTGCGTTGTAAATAGTGTTCAGGTGTGCTTTATTAGCAATTAATATTATTGCAATGTGTATTAGGTGTGTGAATTTGCGCATGCTCATTTTGAGTTGGTATTTGTGGAATGTGCAGAATGCGATGATGTCATAGTGGTCGTTTTCTCTAACATTGTCCAATAGTATTCATTTTAAATGTGAATTTGCGATGGTGTGTTATTAGTGAAGTGTTGTATATGTATGTTTGTCCTAATATATAGTGATATTGAATACGATCTTTTTTCTAGTGTATGTATATCATTTTTAATCCTTGTTGTTATTTTGCGATTTTCCGCATCTTAAAGTATATGCGTATTCCCCGTATAAAAATTTTATTAAAACATCCCCCGCTTGTGAATGTGTAATGCTTGTGTGATTTGTTGATTGATTGTTGTTGTGACATTTGCGGCGTGTTATTGTTGTGCATGATGTGGTATGCGTCATATGACTGAGCTGTGCGTATTCTCGCGAGATCGAGTGTTAGGTGAAAAAAGATATTTTTTTGCTTTCCCATTGATCTCTATGGGAGACTGTATTACGCGTGTGACATACACGCGTTAGGAGCATCGTTAGATGGTCTTATTTTAACTCTAAATACCGGAGTCAAACAATGCCGTGCGTTAGACATAAAACACGCGTGGCGTTAACAGCCCTTTTACCGCCGAACTCTAAATCTAGGCCCTAATGTTCTCATTTTGTGATGTAAGTAGCAAGTTGTTGTATTTTGATGTTTGAATTTGTCTCACTGAATAATGCTATGTGGCGCCCCTGTTATTTTCCAGATATCGATACTTGCCTGTGATAACGAGCCTGTCGATCTCCATACAGGGAGCTGCCTGACATTCATAGGAGACTATGTTCTGCATATATACAATTGCCATTGTGGTTATTCTTATATTTTTTTTTTTTTTTTTTTTTATCTTTATGACTGATGTTTTTATATAGTTAGACGATATTAGGGTAGAGTGCTCTCTCTTTGTCTCTTTAGTTAGTGTCACTTTGGTATTTGTTATAAACCACATATGTGGTAGTTTGTGCGTGCATAAACAGATGCAAAGGAAAATTTATCAAGCTGCATTTTCAGCTTATGATTGATACGTTGTGGTGCAAGCTTGTGTGAGCAAGCCTGCAACCACAAATTCAAGAAGCAGTTTCTCACTAGTCTTAAGCGATTGGCTGCACAAAAACAGAGAATGGGGTTGCAGTTAAAGTGACAAACACTTTGAGATGGTAATATAGAATAATAAATTGTATATATAAAAAAAACCTCTGCAATATACTTTCATTATTTATTATGTCCCCTTTTCCTGAAAATCCATTCTGAAATTGTAAACTTTTCATTTCCTGCTAGAAATGGAAGTGCAGAACTGTTATATTCCACACAGTCATTGGCTGCACACGCTAGTGACCTGTTTAAAATTGTCCCTAATTGGCCACAACAGAAAAGGTTACCTAGGTTACAACATGGCAGCTCCCATTGTTTTATAGACACTAAGGGGTATATTTACAGGGAGTGCAGAATTATTAGGCAAATGAGTATTTTGACCACATCATCCTCTTTATGCATGTTGTCTTACTCCAAGCTGTATAGGCTCGAAAGCCTACTACCAATTAAGCATATTAGGTGATGTGCATCTCTGTAATGAGAAGGGGTGTGGTCTAATTACACCAACACCCTATATCAGGTGTGCATAATTATTAGGCAACTTCCTTTCCTTTGGCAAAATGGGTCAAAAGAAGACTTGACAGGCTCAGAAAAGTCAAAAATAGTGAGATTTCTTGCAGAGGGATGCAGCACTCTTAAAATTGCAAAGCTTCTGAAGCATGATCATCGAACAATCAAGCGTTTCATTCAAAATAGTCAACAGGGTCGAAAGAAGCGTGTGGAAAAACCAAGGCGCAAAATAACTGCCCATGAACTGAGAAAAGTCAAGCGTGCAGCTGCCAAGATGCCACTTGCCACCAGTTTGGCCATATTTTAGAGCTGCAACATCACTGGAGTGCCCAAAAGCACAAGGTGTGCAATACTCAGAGACATGGCCAAGGTAAGAAAGGCTGAAAGACGACCACCACTGAACAAGACACACAAGCTGAAACGTCAAGACTGGGCCAAGAAATATCTCAAGACTGATTTTTCTAAGGTTTTATGGACTGATGAAATGAGAGTGAGTCTTGATGGGCCAGATGGATGGGCCCGTGGCTGGATTGGTAAAGGGCAGAGAGCTCCAGTCCGACTCAGACGCCAGCAAGGTGGAGGTGGAGTACTGGTTTGGGCTGGTATCATCAAAGATGAGCTTGTAGGGCCTTTTCGGGTTGAGGATGGAGTCAAGCTCAACTCCCAGTCCTACTGCCAGTTTCTGGAAGATACCTTCTTCAAGCAGTGGTACAGGAAGAAGTCTGCATCCTTCAAGAAAAACATGATTTTCATGCAGGACAATGCTCCATCACACGTGTCCAAGTACTCCACAGCGTGGCTGGCAAGAAAGGGTATAAAAGAAGAAAATCTAATGACATGGCCTCCTTGTTCACCTGATCTGAACCCCATTGAGAACCTGTGGTCCATCATCAAATGTGAGATTTACAAGGAGGGAAAACAGTACACTTCTCTGAACAGTGTCTGGGAGGCTGTGGTTGCTGCTGCACGCAATGTTGATGGTGAACAGATCAAAACACTGACAGAATCCATGGATGGCAGGCATTTGAGTGTCCTTGCAAAGAAAGGTGGCTATATTGGTCACTGATTTGTTTTTGTTTTGTTTTTGAATGTCAGAAATGTATATTTGTGAATGTTGAGATGTTATATTGGTTTCACTGGTAAAAATAAATAATTGAAATGGGTATATATTTGTTTTTTGTTAAGTTGCCTAATAATTATGCACAGTAATAGTCACCTGCACACACAGATATCCCCCCTAAAATAGCTATAACTAAAAACAAACTAAAAACTACTTCCAAAACTATTCAGCTTTGATATTAATTAGTTTTTTGGGTTCATTGAGAACATGGTTGTTGTTCAATAATAAAATTAATCCTCAAAAATACAACTTGCCTAATAATTCTGCACTCCCTGTATGTAAGTGCGAGCGGACATGATACACTTGTGCACTGGGTACTGGCAGACAGCTGCCAGTACCTAAGATGGCAGCCAACAAGTAGAGGGGGAGGCTTAGAGAGCTGTTTGGGGGGGATCAGGGAGGTTGTGCCATGATTTCAAAAGCTGTTCGTAAATAATTTCTGTGAAAAACATTTTTTTTTATTTGATTGCATTTGGCGGTGAAATGGTGGCATGAAATATACTAAAATGGGCCTAGATCAATACTTTGGGTTGACTACTAAAAAAAAAAAATATCGTTTTAATAGGTAAATATAAAAAGATGCTCTCTTTCTGTTTAAATGTAATGATGGCACTAATGCTAAAAAATGCTCTTGTCTTTTTGGGATTTTTTTTGTCTGAAATGCCCAGTAGTTAAGGGGTTAATATACAATGGACTAAAGTCATTAAAGGGACATGAAACCCATATTTTTTTTCTTCATAATTCAGATAGACAGCAGGGGTGGGCAAGAGGTAGATCGCGGTCTACCAGTGGACCACAAGTGAATTTTGAGGTGACCGTCTGGAAGATTTCAAAAGTCTGCCTAATAAGAGAAACATTTCTCACACATCTAGATTCTGAGTGAAGAGCCTTGCCACTCTAGATGTATAAGACATATTTCTCTTATGCAGACTTTTGAAATCGGCTATGAGTCTATGACGGTGGTATGTGTACTTACGCATGCGTGACACGGCCATAGCTGAACTCACTGCCCCAGCTTTAGTTACTGTCTGTCCCAAACTCTCTTACTTTTTGTCTCAAGAGCAGTCAGCCCATAGTACAGACTCTTTATGCGCGAGGCTGAGATGCTGCTCGGTTTCTCTGGGTTTGGCAGTTCCAGGTCCTGCTCTGTCGGATATTCTGCTGCTACTTTCTAGTTCTGTCCACCGTTACTTGTCACCAGGCTCCCCTGGGTGAATGGTCTGGTGTTGTTTTTTTCCCCAGGGTCTGTTACTCCCCTCAGGTTCTTTTACTTACTCTGTACCAGGCTTTGATGCTGCTCTCTGATACTTTCTCTGACACACTAATATCAGCTATACTTTGTGCTAGTTTCTGCAGCTTTCTGTCCCCAGAATGTGCTATACCATTCTCTGTTTGCTGTGTAAGGCGGTACAGAGCCTGCAGGTCCTGCCGCTGTCCAAACTACTTATAGTAGTCTTCAGCTAGTAGCAGACGGATGGAGAGCAGCCAACAGGACCTGCCCCCTAATCAACCTGACATGGCGTCCAGCCAATAAAATTACTTTGTAGAATGAGTCTGTCTATGATTGGCTGAGAATAGTTCATTGTCATTGTTGTACCAGAGCTGTGAGGTTCCCATGTGTTCCAGGCTTGACAACTCTGCTAGCCCTAGACTCGAGCCGTCTTGATTGTGGCACTACTTATTCATACGCAAGCGCAGTACACAGCTAAGGTTTCTTGATGGTCCCAGCGTGACGTAAAGAGAGAGCTCTCGCATTAAGTAAAAAGCGTGGCTGTATTTATTATTAAAGAGCAAGGCTGATTTTTAAAGCTGTATTATTTGTGGCAAAAATACAATTTTCAGCCAGCAGGTCCTATTTGAGGCCAAAATACAATTTGCAGCCAGCAGGTCCTATTTGTGGCAAAAATAACATTTTCAGCCAGCAACTGGTGTTTTTTTGTTTTTTTTTAGTTAGGTGACCACGTCACTTGGAATAAAATTAGAGGTAGCCCTTACCTTACAAAAGTCTGCCCACCCCTGAGATAAAGCTTGTGATTTTAAACAACTTTTATTAATTTACTTTTATCTAATTTGTTTTGTTCTGTTGGTATCCTTTTTTTAAAAGGATACCTTGGTAGGCTCAGGAGCTGCTGATTGGAGTTGCACATATATGCCTTGTGTTACTCACGCAAGTGTTCAGCTAGCTCTCAGTAGTGCTCCTTCAACAAAGGATACCAAAGGAATGAAGCAAATTATATAATACAAGTAAACTGGAAAGTTGTTTAAAATTGTATGCCATATCTGAATCACGAAAGGAAAAAAAACAGGGTTTCATGTCACTTTAAGTTTACTTTTGAAAGTACAGTATTTCGTGGTATGATGTGGTGACAATAAAGCTTTCAGAGATTGTGAAATCATGGTATTTTATTTAAACAAAAAAAAAACTACATTATTTTTTTATCTAGTTGATCTGGGGCATAATGAGTTTACAGTATATGTGTATATGACGTGTCATTTATATGCATTATACTGTAAATGTTTTAATTAAAGTAAATTTATTGTTAAAGAAATGTGTTTTTTATTTTGGCGTGCTTTGGTTTAGAAACAAGATTAACTGTATGGTATATTAATATCTCCTTTAAAAAATGGATGCAGCTTTTCATGGTCATAATAGTGCTTTTTGAAACATTTCTCACGCTGTAAAAAATGTTTTGTAAAAAGGAGCAATTCCTACTATTAACTATTGAGCTGCTTCTTTACACAAAACTGTGTTTCACTTGACCAACTACATTTATGCAATGTTTCTCTACAAACCGTCAGTGTCAGTGGCTTTAATGGTATAGCTTGTGATTGCCTTTACCATTTAGTAGGATTGCTAGCTCTCCAGCAAAAAAATCCTGGACTACTAGCAAGTGACTGGGAAAGGGCAATAGGTGTCGTCACACAATTTCCCCTCCACCAAACTCCACTTTAGGCTACTTCCTAGACACAACTATATTTATTATTCACAACAAGGCAATTATTTTATCCTCTGCTGCCAGTATGAAACAAAGTTGAGGTTTTATCTTCTTGGTTACTAGAAATACACAAAAAGCAGTGATTTTTCCTAGCCTTTAAAAGACAGTAACACTCACAAACCAGTGATTAATCCCTTCTAGTAACACACAGTAGTTATTTTATTCCACCATTGCTGTGATGAACATACAAAGCAGATATTTTACCCCCTTGGTTCATTCACAAGGGAATTATTTTTAGCCTCCTTGGCTGCCAGTAACACATAGAACAGTGATTTAACTATTACACAGAGATGAGTAATGCAGCTTCTTTTGTGCCGGTAACAGTGCATTGTTATGATCCCATGTGTACCAATAGGAGCAGTGGTGTAACTACGGATGGGCGAATGTGCCTAAATCAAAATTCAAATGTTAGAACAAACATTCCTTTGTATATTCGTTTTACACAGTCGAATATCGATAAAAACGAAATTTGTTTAAAATTGGAAAATCGAATGTTGCTTTAAATTTCAAATGTTCATAATATTTCATATATATTCAATATTTTTCTCTCTTTCTCTCTCCCCTCTTTCTCTTTGTCTCTCGCAGAAATGGCCTGCTGCATCTCCTGCAGCAACACGGGCCTTCCACTTCACTGTTTATGGAAGAAAGGACTCATCTGCTAAAGTTACTAATTCTGTAAGTTTGTGTTAGCATTTTTACCAGGCCAGTACTTTCCAAACAATTGTTTTGACAATTAAAATATTGAACCCTGTTGTACTAAATTGTTTAAATTACTTGTTTAACCCCTTCACGACCGTGCAACACAAGTTTTTAACATGGGAACAAAGTTCTGATGTAAATACTTGCTGCAAAAATGTAAATGCGATCACATGATTTTAAGGCCCTGATGAGATCATGGGGGACTTCCTACGTCACTAGGCATGCCTCAGTCCGATCTTGAGTTTGTTAAAAGGGGGAGGCTGCAGGATGCCTTAAAGGTAGGATGTTTCATGCTGTCCTTTGGCGTTTAAAGCCCAGCGCTGTTAGGATGATATGGAATGTCCTAATGGCGTGAAGGAGTTAAAGATGGATGGTTAGAGAAAACAGTAATGGTTCTTGTTTTGTGTTATAAAAATGGTAAGGTTATGGCTTTTGCAAAAATAAATAAAAAATGCAAATAGGGTAAATCTTTTAAAAAGTCTGATACATTAAAGGGGCTTAAAGGTACAAAAAGAAAATGTCTCACTGTACTAGAGAATTTTATTATTGCACTATTGTTTGCATATAATTATATTTAACACATGCAAAGGGGTTAAACACAAACACCTAGATTACGAGTTTTGCATTTGTGTTTTAACGCTGAAAATAATGGACATTTCAGTGTTAAAACAGCAATGCAGCCATTACTAGTCTTGTCGGTATAGCTGTACCGCAAGCCTTTTAGCCTGTTATGCAACGTCAGTCCCGCACTCAAGAAATTGAGTTTTGGCATGGGATTTCAATAGCGCTGCCATTATAAGTTTTGCGGTGAGGCTAAAAAGCTTGCATTACACCCTATACCGTTCCGCAATCTAAAAGCAGTAGTTATGAGTTTTACACAACAAAACTGTTACACAAAACTTATAACTAAACTGTTACAAAGTACATTAACACCCATAAACTACATATTAACCCCTAAAGCGAGGCCCTCCCGCATTGCAAACACTATTTTAAAGTTATTAACCCCTAATCTGCCGCTCCCGACATCGCCATCACTAATAAAAATTTATAAACTCCTATTCCGCCGCTCCCCAACATCATCGCCACTATACTAAAGTTATTAAACCCTATTCCCCCGCACCCCAACATCGCCCACACTATAATAAAGGTATTAACCCCTATTCCACCGCTCCCCGACATCGCCGCCACTAAATAAAGTTATTAACCCCTAAACCTCTAGCCTCCCACATCACTACCACTTAATAAACCTATTAACCCCTAAACCGCCAAAAACTAAATTAAACTATTAACCTCTAAACCTAACAACCACCTAATTTTAAATTAAAATTACAAGATCCCTATCTTAAAATAAATAAAATCTTACCTGGGAAATTTAAAAAAAATAATTTTAAACTATTAATTAAACTAACATTACTATTATACTAAAATTAAAATAATTAAATTACACATTAAAAAACCTAACCCTACTAAAAAAATATAAAGACCCCGCAACAGTAAAATCCACCACCCAACCAACCCCCGCAAAATAAAAAAAACTAACTCTAAAAAAAACGTAAGCTACCCATTGCCCTGAAAAGGGCATTTGTATGGGCATTGCCCTTAAAAAGGCATTCATCTCTTTTTCATTGCCCTTAAAAGGGCATTTAGCTCTTTTAAGAATGCCCAAAACCCTAATCTAAAAAAAAAAAACCCACCCGAAAAAACACTAACCCCCGACGATACACTTACAGTTTTTGAAGTGCGGACATCCATCCTCATCCAGGCACCAAAGTCTTCATCCAGGCAGTGAGGTCTTCATCCATCCAGGCGGCGTCTTCTATCTTCATCCAGGCGGCTATTTTGATAGGGCTATTAGATTAGGTGTAATTTCTTTTTATTTTGGATAATTTCGTTTGTTCGTAATTTAGTATTTTTTTTATTTTTTGTAATTTAGTATTTTTTTATTTTCGTAGATTAAATTTTTTAAGTAGTGTTAGGTTTTTAATGAGTAATTTAATTTATTTAATTGATAGTTATTTCTTCTGTTAAGTGTGATCAGTCCACGGGTCATCATTACTTGTGGGATATTAACTGCTCCCCTACAGGAAGTGCAAGAGGATTCACCCAGCAGAGTTGCTATATAGCTCCTCCCCTCTACGTCACCCCCAGTCATTCTCTTGCACCCAACGACTAGATAGGATGTGTGAGAGGACTATGGTGATATATTTAGTTTTTATATCTTCAATCAAAAGTTTGTTATTTTATAATAGCACCGGAGTGTGTTATTCCTTCTCTGGTAGAATTTGAAGAAGAATCTACCTGAGTTTTTCTATGATTTTAGCCGGAGTAGTTAAGATCATATTGCTGTTTCTCGGCCATCTGAGGAGAGGTAAACTTCAGATCAGGGGACAGCAGGCAGATTAATCTGCAAAGAGGTATGTAGCAGTTTATTATTTTCTGACATGGAATTGATGAGAAAATCCTGCCATACCCTTATAATGTAAACTCAGCCTTGAATGCAGTAGATGTAGCTGATATCAGGCTGTCATGTATGTATATTTTACACTTCAGTTTTCTGGGAAATGGTACTTCTCTGGCTTTTAAACTGTATACATAGACTTAACCTATTTTGCAGGGACTTGCAATAGGTTTTAAATGACAATTAATTATTGAGGTAAAACGTTTTTTTGCTGGCATGTAAAAACGTTTTTTTCTCTGAGGTACTGGGTGAAAAAATGTTTTGGGCACTTTTTTTCCACTTGGCAATAGTTTTGATTTAAATTAGAGCAGTTCACTGATCCCTCTCACTGTTATGTGTGTGGGGGAGGGGCCATTTTGGTGCTTTCACTATGCATCAGAAAAACTCAGTCAGAGGTTCATTTTCTTCCTGCATGATCCGGTTCATCTCTACAGAGTTCAGGGATCTCAAGAGTCTTTTTTGAGGGAAGTAATCATTTACAGCAGAGCTGTGCTGAGGGTATTGACTGTGATATAAAAAACGTTTATTTGTGTATTTTTTTCTGCTGCCTGGGTTAGTTATCATTTGCTGAGGGGAACAATCCTTTGCTAAAACTGTATATTCTGACAAAGATTGATGCTATAACTTAATTATTTTATCTGTTATAATTTTTTCTGTGCTTCTTAAAGGCACAGTTCATTTTCATATTATTTGTAAATTACTTTGAAAAGTATTTCCAAGTTGCTGTTTATTTGCTAGTGTGTTAAACATGTCTGATTCAGAGGAATATCTCTGTGCTATATGTGTTAATGCCAAAGTGGAGCCCAATAGAAATTTATGTACTAAATGTATTGATGCTACTTTAAAAAATAGTCAATCTGTACAAATTGAACAAATTTCACCAAACAACGAGGGGAGAGTTATGCCGACTAACTCGCCTCACGTGTCAGTACCTGCATCTCCCGCTCAGGAGGTGCGTGATATTGTAGCGCCGAGTGCATCTGGGCGGCCATTACAAATCACATTACAAGATATGGCTACTGTTATGACTGAAGTTTTGGCTAAACTACCAGAACTAAGAGGTAAACGTGATCACTCTGGGATGAGAACAGAGTGCGCTGATAATGCAAGGGCCATGTCTGATACTGCGTCACAGTTTGCAGAACGTGAAGACGGAGAGCTTCATTCTGTGGGTGACGGTTCTGATCCAAATAAACTGGACTCAGACATTTCAAATTTTAAATTTAAGCTTGAGAACCTCCGTGTGTTACTAGGGGAGGTATTAGCGGCTCTGAATGATTGTAACACAGTTGCAATTCCAGAAAAAATGTGTAGGTTGGATAAATATTTTGCGGTACCGACGAGTACTGACGTTTTTCCTATACCTAAGAGACTTACTGACATTGTTACTAAGGAGTGGGATAGACCCGGTGTGCCTTTCTCACCCCCTCCTATATTCAGAAAAATGTTTCCAATAGACGCCGCCACACGGGACTTATGGCAAATGGTCCCTAAGGTGGAGGGAGCAGTTTCTACTTTAGCTAAGCGTACCACTATCCCAGTGGAGGATAGCTGTGCTTTTTCAGATCCAATGGATAAAAAATTAGAGGGTTACCTTAAGAAAATGTTTGTTCAACAAGGGTTTATATTGCAACCTCTTGCATGTATTGCGCCTGTCACGGCTGCAGCAGCATTTTGGTTTGAGTCTCTGGAAGAGACACTTCAATCATCCACACTAGATGACATCACACACAAACTTAAATTCCTTAAGTTAGCTAATTCATTTATTTCAGATGCCGTAGTACATTTAACTAAACTTGCGGCTAAAAATTCAGGATTCGCCATTCAGGCACGCAGAGCTCTGTGGCTAAAATCCTGGTCAGCTGATGTTACGTCTAAATCTAAATTGCTTAATATTCCTTTCAAAGGGCAGACCTTATTCGGGCCCGGCTTGAAAGAGATTATTGATGACATTACAGGAGGTAAAGGTCATGCCCTGCCTCAGGACAAGGCCAAAGCCAAGGCTAGACAGTCCAATTTTCGTTCCTTTCATAATTTCAAAGCAGGAGCAGCATCAACTTCCTCTGCACCAAAACAGGAAGGAGCTGTTGCTCGCTACAGACAAGGCTGGAAACCTAACCAGTCCTGGAACAGGGGAAAACAGGCCAGAAAACCTGCTGCTGCCCCTAAGACAGCATGAATTGAGGGCCCCCGATCCGGGACCGGATCTAGTGGGGGGCAGACTTTCCCTCTTCGCCCAGGCTTGGGCAAGAGATGTTCAGGATCCCTGGGCGTTAGAGATCATATCTCAGGGATACCTTCTGGACTTCAAATCCTCTCCCCCAAGAGGGAGATTTCATCTGTCAAGGTTGTCAACAAACCTAACAAAGAAGGAAGCGTTTCTACGCTGCGTACAAGATCTTTTATTAATGGGAGTGATCCATCCAGTTCCGCGGTTGGAACAAGGACAAGGGTTTTACTCAAATCTGTTTGTAGTTCCCAAAAAGAGGGAACCTTCAGGCCAATCTTGGATTTAAAGATCCTAAACAAATTCCTAAGAGTTCCATCGTTCAAGATGGAAACTATTCGAACAATTTTGCCCATGATCCAAGAGGGTCAGTACTTGACCACAGTGGATTTAAAGGATGCTTACCTTCACATACCGATTCACAGAAGTCATTACCGGTATCTAAGGTTTGCCTTTTTAGACAGGCATTACCAGTTTGTAGCTCTTCCATTCGGACTGGCTACGGCTCCAAGAATCTTCACAAAGGTTCTTGGCACTCTTCTGGCGGTACTAAGACCGCGAGGAATTTCAGTAGCTCCGTACTTAGACGACATACTGATACAAGCTTCAAGCTTTCAAACTGCCAAATCTCATACAGAGATAGTACTGGCATTTCTAAGGTCGCATGGATGGAAAGTGAACGAAGAGAAAAGTTCTCTCTTTCCACTCACAAGAGTTCCCTTCCTGGGGACTCTGATAGATTCTGTAGAAATGAAGATTTACCTGACAGAGGACAGGTTAACAAAACTTCAAAATGCATGCCGTGTCCTTCATTCTATTCAAGAGACCAGAAATTCTCTTCTATGGTGGCTTTATCGGCCACATCTGTCCAGGGGAATGCCATTCAGCAGGCCAGACTGGTCAATTGTAACAACAGACGCCAGCCTACTAGGTTGGGGCGCTGTCTGGAATTCTCTGAAGGCTCAGGGACTATGGAATCAGGAGGAAAGTCTTCTTCCAATAAACATTCTGGAATTGAGAGCAGTCCTCAATGCTCTTCTGGCTTGGCCCCAGTTAGCAACTCGGGGGTTCATCAGGTTCCAGTCGGACAACATCACGACTGTAGCTTATATCAACCATCAGGGAGGGACAAGAAGCTCCCTAGCAATGATGGAAGTATCGAAGATAATTCGCTGGGCAGAGTCTCACTCTTGCCACCTGTCTGCAATCCACATCCCGGGAGTGGAGAACTGGGAGGCGGATTTCTTAAGTCGTCAGACTTTTCATCCGGGGGAGTGGGAACTTCATCCAGAGGTCTTTGCCCAAATACTTCCACGTTGGGGCAAACCAGAGATAGATCTCATGGCGTCTCGACAGAACGCCAAGCTTCCGCGCTACGGGTCCAGATCCAGGGATCCGGGAGCGGTCCTGATAGATGCCTTGACAGCACCATGGACCTTCAGGATGGCTTATGTGTTTCCACCTTTCCCGATGCTTCCTCGATTGATTGCCAGAATCAAACAGGAGAAAGCATCAGTGATTCTAATAGCGCCTGCATGGCCACGCAGGACTTGGTATACAGATCTGGTGGACATGTCATTCTGTCCACCTTGGTCGTTATCTCTGAAACAGGACCTTCTGATTCAGGGTCCTTTCAAACATCAAAATCTAACTTCTCTGAAGCTGACTGCTTGGAAATTGAACGCTTGATCTTATCAAAGCGTGGTTTTTCTGAGTCAGTTATTGATACCTTAATACAGGCTAGGAAGCCTGTCACCAGAAAGATTTACCATAAAATATGGCGTAAATACCTATATTGGTGCGAATCCAAAGGTTACTCTTGGAGTAAGGTTAGGATTCCTAGGATATTGTCTTTTCTACAAGAAGGTTTAGAAAAGGGGTTATCCGCTAGTTCCTTAAAGGGACAGATCTCAGCTCTGTCCATTCTGTTACACAAGCGTCTGTCAGAAGTTCCAGACGTTCAGGCTTTTTGTCAGGCTTTGGCCAGGATTAAACCTGTGTTTAAAGCTGTGGCTCCACCATGGAGTTTAAACCTTGTTCTTAACGTTTTACAGGGTGTTCCGTTTGAACCCCTTCATTCCATTGATATAAAGTTTGTTATCTTGGAAAGTTCTATTTTTAATGGCTATTTCCTCGGCTCGAAGAGTCTCTGAGTTATCAGCCTTACATTGTGATTCTCCTTATTTGATTTTTCACTCGGATAAGGTAGTTCTGCGTACTAAGCCTGGGTTCTTACCTAAGGTAGTCACTAACAGGAATATCAATCAGGAGATTGTTGTTCCATCCTTGTGCCCAAATCCTTCTTCGAGGAAGGAACGTCTTTTGCACAATCTGGATGTAGTTCGTGCCCTTAAATTTTATTTACAGGCAACTAAAGATTTTCGACAAACGTCTTCCCTGTTTGTCGTTTACTCTGGTCAGAGGAGAGGTCAAAAAGCTTCTGCTACCTCTCTCTCTTTTTGGCTTCGTAGCATAATTCGTTTAGCTTATGAGACTGCTGGACAGCAGCCTCCTGAAAGAATTACAGCTCATTCCACTAGAGCTGTGGCTTCCACTTGGGCCTTTAAGAATGAGGCCTCTGTTGAACAGATTTGCAAGGCTGCAACTTGGTCTTCGCTTCATACTTTTTCCAAATTTTACAAATTTGACACTTTTGCTTCCTCGGAGGCTATTTTTGGGAGAAAGGTTCTTCAGGCAGTGGTTCCTTCTGTATAAAGAGCCTGCCTATCCCTCCCGTCATCCGTGTACTTTTGCTTTGGTATTGGTATCCCACAAGTAATGATGACCCGTGGACTGATCACACTTAACAGAAGAAAACATAATTTATGCTTACCTGATAAATTCCTTTCTTCTGTAGTGTGATCAGTCCACGGCCCGCCCTGTTTTTTAAGGCAGGTAAATATTTTTTAAATTATACTCCAGTCACCACTACACCCTTGGCTTCTCCTTTCTCGTTGGTCCTTGGTCGAATGACTGGAGGTGACGTAGAGGGGAGGAGCTATATAGCAACTCTGCTGGGTGAATCCTCTTGCACTTCCTGTAGGGGAGCAGTTAATATCCCACAAGTAATGATGACCCGTGGACTGATCACACTACAGAAGAAAGGAATTTATCAGGTAAGCATAAATTATGTTTTTATTTTAGTATAATAGTAATGTTAGTTTAATTTATAGTTTAAACTTAGGTTTTTTTTAATTTCCCATGTAAGTTTTTATTTATATTAAGATAGGGATCTTGTAAATTTAATTTAAAGTTAGCGGGTTGTTAGGTTTAGGGGTTAATAGTTTAATTTTAGTTTTTTGCAAAGTGGGGGCTGGCGGTTTAGGGGTTAATAGGTTTATTTAGTGGCAGTGATGTGGGAGGCCAGAGGTTTAGGGGTTAATAATTTTATTTAGTGGCGGCGATGTCGAGGAGCGGCGGAATAGGGGTTAATATCTTTATTATAGTGTGGGCGATGTTGGGGTGCATGGGAATAGGGGTTAATACTTAATAGTGGCGCGATATACTTATATAGTCGATGTTGGGGGCGATGTCAGGGGGAATAGGGGTT
>NW_026512684.1:55663-98163 GCF_027579735.1 Bombina bombina
ATTGTGATCTAATGCCTTAAAGCATTGTCTTATTGCACTATTAATTGTTTATACATTTAACCCCAGAAAGGGGAAGTGCAATACTGGGCAATGGGTAATAAAATGATTATATATCTTTTTAAAAAAAAATTTTCAAGTAGACTGTCCCTTATAATAATCTAAAAGTGCAGAGCGAGTGTTACTGACCATTGTTCAAAATGTGTGCTCTCTAGCCGCGGAGTTGTTATATACTGCTGACAAATACGTCAAATTTAAGTATTTGGGGGTCGATCCGATATAAATCGTCGCCCGCAAAAGCCGGCGACGCCAATATTTGCGCGGGTTTGGTATCACATATACGGCGTAACCTAGAAGTTACGCCCGTATATTTCTGCCGTCGCCCAGTTTTTTGGGCCATAGGCAGGTATACCAAACCCGCGCAGTTTGGTATCCAATATGCAGCGTAAGGACTTACGTGGCGAAAATGGAGAAAACTTACTCCATTTTCACCTCGCCACAAAAAGCAGCCGTAAGAAGCCTTACGCTGACTATTGGAGCCCCGTAACTCCCTAAACTAACTAGAAAATAAACCTAACACCTAACGCATGCGCAATGTCTATCTCCCTGTCAACCGCGATCTGCTAAAATAAACCTAACACCTAACGCATGCGCAATGTCTATCTCCCTGTCAACCGCGACCCCCCCCCCCCGAAATCCCTAATAAAGTTATTACCCCCTAAACCGCCGCTCCCGGACCCCGCCGCCATCTACATAAACTAACCTCCTACTGTGAGCCTCTAAAACCGCCGCCATCTACCTTATCTATCCCCTAATCTGACCCCTTACACCGCCGCCACCTATATAAAAATTATTAACCCCTAATCTAATCCCCCTATACCGCCGCCAGCTATATTAATATTATTAACCCCTAATGTAAGCCCCTTACACCGCCGCCATCTCTATTAAAATGATTAACCCCTAATTTAATCTACCTACCCCGCCGCCAGCTATATTATCTATATTAACCCTAAGTATATTATAGTTAATATAGGTATTACATTATATGTATTAACTATGTTAACCCTAATTATATTAGGGTTAATATAGTTAATATAGTTACTATAGTATTTATATTAACTATATTAACTCTATCTAACCCTAACACCCCTAACTAAATTTATATTAAATTAATCTAATTCATTTATAAACTAAAATATTCCTATTTAAATCTAAATACTTACCTATAAAATAAACCCTAAGATAGCTACAATAATTAATAATTACATTGTAGCTATGTTAGGGTTAATATTTATTTTACAGGTAAATTGTTAATTATTTTAACTAGGTATAATAGATATTAAATAGTTATTAACTATTTAATATCTACCTAGTTAAAATAATTACCCAATTACCTGTAAAATAAATCCTAACCTAAGTTACAAATACACCTACACTATCAATAAATTTAATAAACTACAAACATCTATCTAAAAATACAATTAAATTAACTAAACTAAATTACAAAAAAAAAAAAACACTAAATTACAAAAAATAAAAAAAAGATTACAAGATATTTAAGCTAATTACACCTATTCTAAGCCCCAAATAAAATAATAAACCCCCAAAATAAAAAAATTCCCTGCCCTATTCTAAATTAAACAAATTTCAAAGCTCTTTACCTTACCAGCCCTTAAAAGGGCCTTTTGTGGGGCATGCCCCAAAGAATTCAGCTCTTTTGCATACAACAAATACAATCCCCCCCCATTACAACCCACCACCCACATACCCCTATTCTAAAACCACCCAAACCCCCCTTAAAAAAGCCTAACACTACCCCCCTGAAGATCTCCCTACCTTGTCTTCACCACACCGGGCCGAACTCCTGATCCGATCCGGGCGATGTCTTCCTCCAAGCGGCAAAGAAGAATTCTTCCTCCGGCGATGTCTTCCTCCAAGCGGCAAAGAAGAATTCTTCCTCCGGCGATGTCTTCCTCCAAGCGGCAAAGAAGAATTCTTCCTCCGGCGACGTCTTCCTCCAAGTGGCAGCAAAGTCTTCATTCTTCCGGCGGCATCTTCAATCTTCTTTCTTCGCTCCGCCGCCGCGGAGCATCCATCCTGGCCGACTGCTGTACTTGGAATGAGGTACCTTTAAATGACGTCATCCAAGATGGCGTCCGCCGAATTCCGATTGGCTGATAGGATTCTATCAGCCAATCGGAATTAAGTTAGAAAAATCTGATTGGCTGATTGAGGTAGAAGAAAGAAGATTGAAGATGCCGCCGGAAGAATGAAGACTTTGCTGCTGCTTGGAGGAAGACGTCGCCGGAGGAAGAATTCTTCTTTGCCGCTTGGAGGAAGACATTGCCGGAGGAAGAATTCTTCTTTGCCGCTTGGAGGAAGACATCGCCGGAGGAAGAATTCTTCTTTGCCGCTTGGAGGAAGACATCGCCCTGATCGGATCAGGAGTTCGGCCCGGTGTGGTGAAGACAAGGTAGGGAGATCTTCAGGGGGGTAGTGTTAGGCTTTTTTAAGGGGGGTTTGGGTGGTTTTAGAATAGGGGTATGTGGGTGGTGGGTTGTAATGGGGGGGGGATTGTATTTGTTGTATGCAAAAGAGCTGAATTCTTTGGGGCATGCCCCACAAAAGGCCCTTTTAAGGGCTGGTAAGGTAAAGAGCTTTGAAATTTGTTTAATTTAGAATAGGGCAGGGAATTTTTTTATTTTGGGGGTTTATTATTTTATTAGGGGGCTTAGAATAGGTGTAATTAGCTTAAATATCTTGTAATCTTTTTTTTATTTTTTGTAATTTAGTGTTTGTTTTTTTTTGTAATTTAGTTTAGTTAATTTAATTGTATTTTTAGATAGATGTTTGTAGTTTATTAAATTTATTGATAGTGTAGGTGTATTTGTAACTTAGGTTAGGATTTATTTTACAGGTAATTGGGTAATTATTTTAACTAGGTAGCTATTAAATAGTTAATAACTATTTAATAGCTATTATACCTAGTTAAAATAATTAACAATTTACCTGTAAAATAAATATTAACCCTAACATAGCTACAATGTAATTATTAATTATATTGTAGCTATCTTAGGGTTTATTTTATAGGTAAGTATTTAGATTTAATAATAATATCAGGGATAGGAGGTCCTACGGAAGGAATTAGTAAATATGTAGATCATTTTTTACAGCCATTTGTCAATGACCTTCGTACTTTTGTACAAGACTCAACAGACGTAATAAAAAAACTGGATGGGATCAACATTCAGGATGACACTATTTTAGTGTCCCTGGATGTTGAATCCCTATACTCCTCTATCCCGCATGATGTGGGTCTTAAAACATGTGAAGAATTTCTCAATACAAGGGGTCTAGGCTACAAGAAACATACCAAATTTGTAATTGACTTATTAAAATTTGTGTTGGACAACAATATCTTCATCTTTGATGCAAAGTGCTACAAACAGATACAAGGTACCGCCATGGGGGCCACATGTGCACCAACCTACGCCTGTTTACACCTTGGCGGCTGGGAGAACCAAATTGTATTTGGGGACTACTCCGAAGTGGTTGATGCACATGTGGCCCTCTGGATAAGATATGTTGATGATATTCTGCTATTATGGGATGGCACTGAGGACGAATTGATGACATTTATTTCTCTTTTGAACTGTAATGACCGTAATATTTTTCTTACCTGTAATCATGACTTAAACTCAATTGATTTTCTGGATTTGAAAATTAGCAAAAAAGAAGGGAAAATTGAGACAGAAGTCTTTCGCAAACCCACGGCAACCAATAGCCTTCTCCTGGGGTCGAGCCACCACCCCACAAATTTGAAAAAGGGCATCCCCTACGGACAATTTCTGCGGCTTCGTAGAATATGTTCTGATGAAAAAACATTTAAAAAACAAGCCAAAGAGATGGCGACCCGATTCCATGATAGAGGCTACTCCAAAAGGTGCATTAAGAGAGCTCTGTATAGAGCCTCCCAACACCAAAGAAAAGACCTGTTATATAAATGTAAGAACAGAGATGACACAAATGAAGAAAATAAGATCAGGTTCATCACTAAATATAATGCCCATTGGAGCAAAGTAAAAGACACTCTGAATAAAAATTGGCATTTACTAACTAATGATACAACACTTCACCAATATGTAGGAGACTATCCACAGATGACTGCAAGGCGTTGCAATAATCTAAAAGACATGTTGGTTAAAAGTGAATTCAATAAAGTTCCAACCCATAATTGGTTGGAACAAAATGCACAGAAAATTGTAGGCAGCACTCCATGTGGCCACTGTGTTTGCTGTCAATACATGCAGAGAAGTAAAACATTCAATACAAATACAGGACATATATATAAAATCAACTCCTTCATTAACTGCTCCACAAAAGGAGTTATATATTTACTTTACTGTTCCTGTAAAAGTTTTTACGTTGGTAAAACTTTTAGAGAACTTCGCTCACGAATTTCTGAACATAGGGACGATATCAAACAATGCAATATTGACAGCCCTGTGGCAAGACACTATGCACAATTTCATGAATCTAAAACTGATGATTTGAAGTTCATTGGAATTGAATCCGTAAAACTTAGTATGCGTGGCGGGGATATTGACAATATCCTGCTACGTAAAGAAACAAAATGGATATATAAACTAAATACCTTAGCACCTCATGGCCTCAATGAAAAATTAGAGTTTGCTTCATTTTTAGCTTAATCCTCTGTGGATATGTGCACATCATCCTGTGTGTGACTACATAGTCTTTGGTAGTATCAAAAATTAAAAATTATGAATGGCGTAATTGCAATACTAAATACAAAAAACATAGTCTTATTTACGCAATCTGAACATACACACACACTAGTAATACAACAGATTAGATGTATAATATAATCTTCCAATGTATCGAATGTAAGTATGCAAGCATGAGTGTTTAAACATAAATGTATCCTTGTATATAACCCTTTGCTGTACTGATCTACAAAAAAGCAAAATGTTGCTACAAAGTATCAAAGCCGTTTTGAATGACAGATTTCTCTACCAATGACATTCACTACCAGGGCGGCCAAATTCTTATAAATCAGCACAGCTACTGACGTGACGTCAGCACCCGGAAGAAGCTCCATGCTGCTGTATTGAAAGGAGTGAAACGAGCTTTAAGACTCGTCGGTTTGCAGCACTTTGTCAGAGGACCCTCTGCCTGACTGTGGTCTACCCCTTGTCTCATCTGGATATTTCTGTGTCTCAGGAGCTACAATTCAGGGTAGAGCAACCGCGTGAAAAAGACAGGTACTCCAATGAACTGTTATCTATTTGCACTTTACACATGCCTGTGAAAAAGACGCGGCGAGGGTAAGCTCCCCTTGACTCCTGATGACCTCACGCTACTATGTACATTTAGACACGAAGGGGTAAGACTGTATCCACTTGGTCTGTGCATCTTTAAGGACATGCACTATACTGCGGATTACAATTATATATCACCTATACATGCAAAGTGACGAACATTTGCCTATTTTTGTATACTGGTGCACCAGTCCCCTGCACGGCCCATCTGACATTTTTATGCATCTTCTATATCCCTGTATGTATGTGATTGTATGTTTGGATGTATGCACTTATTTAATGTAACTTTATTAAATTTATTTGTATTTCAAGAATTCGCCCTAGTCTTTTACTCATTATATACAGCTGTGCTCTCTTTTGCCTAGACTTTTAGTTACCTGTATTTTAGGTTTCTACTCTCTTATTTACGTTGTTAGATATTCACTTTTCTAGGATGCACCTGTATCTTTTATTGACTAATTAAGAGTGCTACTCACCCTGTTTTTCTTGTGTCTTACATTTAGATTTAAATAGGAATATTTTAGTTTATAAATGAATTAGATTAATTTAATATAAATTTAGTTAGGGGTGTTAGGGTTAGATAGAGTTAATATAGTTAATATAAATACTATAGTAACTATATTAACTATATTAACCCTAATATAATTAGGGTTAATATAGTTAATATATATAATGTAATAACTATATTAACTATAATATACTTAGGGTTAATACAGATAATATAGCTGGCGGCAGGGTAGGTAGATTAAATTAGGGGTTAATCATTTTAATAGAGATGGCGGCGGTGTAAGGGGCTTACATTAGGGGTTAATAATTTTAATATAGATGGCGGCGGTGTTAGGGGCTCACTTTAGGGGGTTATAGATATAATATAGCTGGCGGCGGGGTACGGGAGCGGCGGTTTAGGGGTTAATAGCTTTTTTATTGTTAGGATAGTGAGGGGGGATAGCGGATAGAGGGTTAGACAGTGCGGGCTATGTTAGGGAGGCGTGTTAGACAGTGCGGGCTATGTTAGGGAGGCGTGTTAGACAGTGCGGGTGTTTTAGACTTTAGTCAGGTTTTATAGGCGCCGGCAGTTTCTAACGTGCCGCAAGTCACTGGCGACGCCAGAAATTTGTACTTACGCAGATTTCTGGACATCGCTGGTTTATCCGACTTACGGCACGTTAGCATCTGACGGCGACATATATGGGATGGCTCGAGTTGCGAGCTGAAACTGCGGGCGACGCCGGTTCCCTCGCTTGCGCCGCAAACTGCGATCTATATCGGATCGCGCCCCTGGTTTCTAACCTTTTGGACCACTTACCCCACCCCGCATCTTTTTTAGTATAATAAAAATGCTCACCTTTGATTTTGCAAAAAATGGGGCATATAATAAGTTTAGTCCTGATCACTAAGGCAGTTTTATTATGTCCCTATAAATGTATATTGCAAATAAGTGTTTAACACCTGCAAAAAGAGCTCCAGAACAGTAATGCACTATGGAAACTTAACTAAACACATCTGGTGAGCCAGTGACAAGAGGCATGTGTGTGAGTGTGAAGCCACCAATCAACAGCTAGCTCTCAGTAGTGTATTGAGACTGCTGAGCCTACTTAGAGAATGCAGTAAATTTGAGAGAAGTCTCTAATTGCCTAATCTATCTGAACAATGAATGTTTTATTTTTTTACTTTCATATCCCTTTAAATAAAATACCTGTTGTCCCTTTAAATTAAAATCCTGGGGGGCGGAGCTAACCGTCAAGCAGGAGAGACGTTCTTGAAAGGAGCTCTCTCTCACTTTAAAATTTTAACCATATATTAGCTGTTTTTTTCAGCCTAAGTACCAGGTTTTTTCTACAGATATTATTTATAAAACACCTGCTGAAAGTCTGCCGGGGACCAGGAGTTACCACGCCATTTGGGCGCAAAAACTTTGCCTGCTATAGGTGCTTACACCCGGCACCGATCTTACAGAGGGACTCTATCTCATACTATCCGGCCGCGAGTCTGACTGGCCACTTGCCGCTTGCTGCTGACCCCCGATCTGCCATCAACTGCCCCCTGACAGCTTATTGCCACTAACCGGAGGGTCGGGGCTCCGCTCCGGGACAGTGGTACATTGCCGCATACCAGCACAGCTGAGAAGGATCGAGTGCAGCCTACCCCCAGCCTCAAAAACTTGCAGCTACTAGGATCTCTCCTACACCCTCCCGAGGCGACTGACACCTGCTTCTAACCCGGTACCTGCCGGGGTAATTTGGGGCCTTAGGAGGAGATCTGCGCTGCTTATCTTTTGGCGCGAACTTTCGCCATATTGCGGCCTACTACACTGTGAGACCTGCTGCTCCTGAGCGGAGTGAACCGGAGCCGACTACCATCTAATCACTTTTGCGGAGGGTAAGAACCCGCTTCGGCAGGGTATATTCTAACTATACACACACTGACCAGCACACTAGGAGGGTGAGGAAAGGGAAGAAAAGTGGCTAAAGAAACGGAGGAAAACAAGTGACAAAGATAAAGGGAAGCCAGATACGCTATTCTAAGCCCAATTATATAACCCCAAGTCACGAACTTTGATCAGTCTCTATAGGTTTGTTTTCTAGAAATACCTGCACCTAAGCCTCAGCTTCATGTCACTAGATCCACTACGTGTAAGCCTGTGTACACGCAGCTCACTGCCCACGCTGTGCAAAGGAAGCAAAGTAAAAGCAAACAGCCACAGTATTGCCTCTTTGGCTGTGCATATTAACTTTCAAATACTAAGCTGAAACCCTGGACACCTAACAGCAGCTTTGTTGCTATTTAGCTTGGTACGTTTTAATAGGTGCTGTTAATCTGTATACTGTTTGGGGAGACTCAGCAAGCACCAAAAAATATGCACTCAAAATGAGCTAAAGACTTAATAATGTTGCCTGTGCAGTCTGGCAGGGAAGCCACAATCTAGCTCACACTTTGATACTCTGCCACAATACAACACAGTTTCTATGTCTCACACTGTCTTCCATGATAAACATGCATATATGTTATATAAGAGGAAAAAAGCAGTATGCTGAAGACAAATGAACACCATAATTGAGTGAAGAGAATTACAGAGTCAATGAAGGGGATATGCAATATCTGAAAAACCAATAAAGGTTCCAATAGCAAGAAAGGTCTCCTAGATAGGGGGTGTAGACACCTGTGATTATACACCCAACTAAACTAAGGTACAGACGCAAGATCAGGAAAATACAACTGACCCACCACTACGGATAACATGACTACAAGAAAGGGCTCCAAGGGTGATAAGGGGCTGAAATCCTTATCGGTCGACACATTCTTTAAATCATCTAGAACCCTTAAATCTCAAGATCATAATATGGCGGATACTGAGGAGATATGGAATCCGAAATTGAGGAGAATGCTGAAGACCTCACTCCTGCAACTAAGGCTGATCTACGAGCCCTTGTATCTAAACAAGATATAACCTCCAACTTTGAAAAATTGTGGGGAAAAATTGATAGCTTTCAAACCACAGTTACTAATAGCCTCACAGAAATCAAAACTGAGATCCTGGAATTGGGAAACCGAGTTGACTCATTAGAATCGGCCACAGATGAAATGGGAGAAGAAGTGACAACAGTCTCGAATTCCCTTGCCTCTCAATCTCAAGCTATATCAGAACTAGAAGACAAAATTGAAGACTTGGAGAATAGGAGTCGTCGCTCTAATATTAGGCTTAAAGGAATTCCTGAGACTATAGGAGCAGAAGACCTTCACAACTATCTCCAACAGCTATTTCACGCTATTCTTGGAAGTCCGGCAGATGCTGAATACCCAATTGAAAGAGCACATAGAGCCCTAAGGGCTAAACCCAAGCCAGACCAGCCACCGAGAGATGTTATCATTAAGCTCCTAAGATTCCCTGACAGAGAAAAAATCTTACTAGCCGCTAGACAAAATCCCACGTTCAAATTTCAGGGCAATATAATCCAATTCTTTCAAGATCTCTGCGTCAAAACCCTACAAAGAAGATATGCTCTGAGACCTCTAACTCTCCTTCTAAGAAAAAATAACATCCAATATCGCTGGGGATTTCCTTTTGCACTTCAGGTGATACGCAATGGCAAAACTACCACTATTAAAACCACGAGGAGATCCCAGAGATTGCAAATTTCTAGACCTGGAACCACCTGAGATTACAACCACAGAAACACTGCACCCCTCCTCTACACCATCTTCATCCAGAGGGAAACCCCAAAGGGAAAAATGGAGGACAGTGACTAAAAAGAAATCCAAAACCTGAACTGCACTACCTACAGCACTGATATGGGAAGTATTTACACCCAGAGGCTGCTAATGAAGACCGTAAGGTCACACAGGTACCAGATCTAAGGGTCTGACTTTAGTTCTTCACTCACATGAGACTGTGTTAAGCAGGCACCTCCTGTTGGGGCATAGCGCAACTAACATGTGTTAATTTTTGATATATGTATATTCAAAAGTTTAATCATTATCAAATGTTATTGTTACTGTTTTGTTATAAGTTTTTACCACCCAAATGCACGAAAACAAGTACGACTAGTATAAGTTCACCAAGGGAAGACCTACTACAGAGGCAGCATAGTTTACTAACCCAGAGGAAAGAGAGTAACACACTTGATCTGTTAGGGACCAGGGATTGGCTACTGTCTCAGAGTAGATATAGTATGCAGAATTATCTTGCCCAGAGGACTGTCTGTACCTAAAATAGTCTTGCTCTCGCATAATGCGAGAGGATTAAACACAGATATCAAGAGAAGAACAGCTATGTCAAATTACAGAGGCTAAAGGCTAATATTATCTACCTTCAGGAAACTCATTTCTTAAAAAATACTATTCCCAAATACTGGGCAAGAGATTACCCAATGCAGTTTCACTCAGCGTTAGACTCAAAAAAAAGAGGGGTCTCTATCTTAATACATTCCACACTGCCATTTACCCACAAAGAGACCATATCAGATAAAGAGGGTAGATATCTGTTGGTGTTTGGACAAATGGGAGGT
The DNA here is from genome assembly GCF_027579735.1 of Bombina bombina. Taxonomy (NCBI): domain Eukaryota; kingdom Metazoa; phylum Chordata; class Amphibia; order Anura; family Bombinatoridae; genus Bombina; species Bombina bombina. Next base: position 66,006 of record NW_026512684.1, read on the forward strand.
GCTGAGATTCTCCTGTGTAATATATATGCCCCCAATGAACAACAAGACCAGTTTTTTAACACCCTTTCCAATTTATTAACAGGCTGGTCCAAATTGAGAATAATACTAGCAGGGGACTTTAATATAGATCTCCAGGCACTAGCTAGGCAAACACCTATTCACCAGTCTAAGAAAAAACAAAGACAAAGAGCAATGGCTAGAAACATCTGGGAAGTATTAGGTCAGCACACACTGCAGGATACCTGGAAACACCTAAATGGGGGGATGGGAGCACTACCTATTATTCATCGGCCCATGACAGCTACTCTAAAATAGACTATGTGTTTACTAGTCAGATTCTGCAACCAGTAATACGCTCCATAGACATTCACCCATGTGTGTGGTCTGACCACTCCCTAACACTGCTTACCAGGTGATCTCTCAGACCCAAAACGGACAAAGACATGGACGTACGACTCATTTTGTATTAAAGACCCACTTATCAAAGACAGAATTAAACAACCTAAACGAGTACTGGCAGATCAATGTAAACTCTACCGATGACCCTATTGCACCCTGGGCAGCACATAAGGCAGTAGTAAGAGGTATACTAATAAAAGAAAAAACACTAATTAAAAAGAAGAGAGAGGCTCTCATTACACACTTAAACACTGAAATCACTTCTCTTGAAAAACTGCACAAACTGAATGGTTCTAAAGCTACACTGACTGAGCTTATTGGCAAGAGACAAACGCTACAATCCATATTAAACGAGCAATCTGTAAAAGCTGCGCACAGATTGAAAGCAAACTACTTTGTCTTTGCCAATAAGCCTGACAAATACCTGGCAAAGAAAATCAGAGATGAATGCCAATCTTCTCCATACCAAACATCCAAACGCCAACTGGACACATAACCACACATCCTCAGGAAATTGTTGACACATTTTCCCAATTCTATAGTCAGTTATATGATGGCACAAAGGTGGTCCATAACCCCACGACAAAAGCAATTTTTGACTCTTTCTTGCAAAAAGCTAAATTGACACCGATAGATGATGAGGCTAGAGCTTCCCTAAACGCCAAGATCACAAGAGCTGAAGTGATCTCGGCCATAAAAGACCTCAAACCCGGTAAAGCCCCAGGACCTGACGGATTTCCTGGGGAATACTACAAGGCGTTCCGTGAGGCTTTGGTTCCACATTTAGTGGTGTTTGCAAACCATATAATGGAAGGGGGCAAGATACCTACTGACCTTCTTAGAGCTAAGATTGTGGTTATACCCAAACAGGGGAAAAATCCTAGTCTTTGTAGCAGCTATAGGCCCATATCCCTGATCAATCAGGACATTAAAATAGTCACAAAAATCTTGGCCAATAGATTGAAACACATCTTGCCCCGCATCATTCACCCAGATCAGGTAGGATTTATTAAGGAGAGGGAAGCCCCCGACAACATTAGAAAGATGATATCGGTGATAGATTTCCTACACGACCGAAAGGTGCCTTCTCTGATCCTATCACTGGATGCGGAGAAGGCATTTGATAGGGTGGATTGGGAATATATGCTAACTTTGCTTTCAGAACTGGGATTTGAGGGTAACTTTTTGAAGGCCATTGTAGGCTTGTACTCGACGCCAACAGCATACATCAGAGCAATAGGACACCAATCGGGTAACATATCTATCCTGAACGGGACGAGACAAGGCTGCCCACTTTCCCCCCTGATCTTTGCAATCTGCATAGAGCCACTAGCTGCTTATATACGAAACTCTACTGATATAGTGGGGAGGTCGGGAGCATACACCACAAAATTACCCTATTTGCAGATGATGTACTACTTACTATCTCGAAACCACTCCATACTTTGCCCTATGTATACCAAGCGATCCACTTATTCTCTCAGATCTCAGGCTATAAAATTAACGCAGATAAATGCGAGGCACTTCCCATCTCTATTCCAAAACACACTATTAAATTGATAGAGGCGAACTTTGACTTTAGATGGGTGCCGGAGGGATTAAAATATCTAGGAATAAAACTGAGTTCACACTCCACAAGACTCTATGAAACAAACTATATCCCCCTGTTCAAAACAATCAGATCTGACCTAGGGAAATGGAGAAAGATGGGCTTTTCTTGGTATGGAAGGCTCTCCGCTATTAAGATGACGATCCTACCGAGGATTCTATACCTGTTTAGAGTGCTTCCAATTAAAATAAATGTTACAGACATAGATATCCTACAGAGAGATATCAATAGATTCTTACGTGACAACAGACATCCGAGAATTCCACATCAAATCCTAAACAAACACAGACAGCTAGGCGGGGTGGGTGCACCCAATTTACTAGACTACTACAAAGCTGCTAGACTGGCACAAGACTCAATAATTATCAGACAACAGAGACATTCTTTGGCCGGCCTTAGAGGCAGAGATGACAGGTCAGGAGACGCCAGATGGCATTCTCTGGGGCAGAGACCTATTTACTAGACACGATGTATACAGAACAAGACCACACTAATCACCAAACAGCAATGGCCTTCATCGCAAAAATCAGAGAGAATTACTTTCTCACATTCAAAAATAATACCTCTAAAATATATCATTAGTGACGAGTTTAAAAAGCAGATCCAAAAGTGGGAAAACAAAGGGTTGTACAGAGTAGCGGACCTTTACTCACAGGGCAAGTTGCTAACCTTCACCCAACTACAACAGAAACTAGATCCTATTCCTCTGCACTGGTTCCTATATCTACAAACATCTGCTATACGCACACACACAGCTAAGCACACCAACACATAACCGACAAACTGTTCTTGAGCAATTATGTATAGCAACGACTAGACCTAAAAGAGCAATCTCAAGGCTATATATCTCCATACAAGAAATGAGAACACACTCTAAGAATACACTAATGCTACATTGGGAAAAGACATAGATAAAGAATTTGAGTTGGATAAATGGGAGGAGATACTATACCAAGCCAGTAAAGGCTTAATTAGCGCCGATTTGAGGGAAAATGTTATCAAGACTTCCTTTAGATGGTATCTAACCCCAGTAAGAACGGCCCATATGGGGAAGGAAAGCTCTAACTTTTGTTATAGGGGCTGTAAAACCATAGGATCATACATACATATGTGGTGGGAATGTCCTAAAGTTAAAAAGATATGGCGAGAATTATCTTTACTGTTAGGGAAGGCCCTAGGAGAACAGATTCATCTTACCCCTGCTCAAGCATTACTCCACGAAGGTATTCCCAACTTACACAAAGACATTAACACCTTTATTAGAATTCTATGCACCACCACAAGAACAGTTATAGCCAAGTACTGGAAAACAGAGATTCCATCCTGGTCAGAAGTTTTGAATAAGATCCAACTGGTTTATAAAATGTATGAGTCAGCGGCATTCATTCAGAGCACAGAATCCACATTCCAAAAAGTATGGTTTTATTGGATACTAGCAGATAATAATAAAACGATTCGCAGTGCAGAGGCGGGAGACTGAGGGGAAGCAGCAAAGGGGAGCCTTAATGAAAGGTTTTGACAGCAGAAAAGTGGTGGACACATAAAGCTAGATAGCTTAGTTGAAAGGTTGGAGGGGCACATGATTTTCAGACAAGAGCTTGGAGATATAGAGCACATTGCTGAATTCCAACCAATATATGTATTTCGTGCATTTATTGTTACCTGTTATTCTTTTGTGTTATGTTAACAAATTGTTATGTATTATTGATCATTCTCAGATGGGTTAAAACCAAGATCCTTTAGAAAATGTCACTGAGAATGGTTAAAGTTGGACGTTTTCTATGTTCATTATATTACCCCCCACTCCTGCAAGTCTCCTACTAAAGATGCTGTGATGGCAACTGGACAATAATATAGCTCAGGAGACTTTAAAGAAACACTAATCCACCCCACAAGAAGGTTGAGAGGCCCGATAGAGACTGATATGGCTTATTCTATAGCTGTTGATCGGTATTTAACCTCTCTCAGACACTTGGAAAATTATACAGAAAGACTGAGAGGAGCCTCTATACCCAGAGGCCTCCCTCGTTATATGAAGGACTCTAACGAAACATTTTTCTTCCCTATGTACTGATTATTTTCTATTATTAGATGTACCTACGGATTTAATGTCTGTATTTTCCCTGTTGTTTTGGGTTTGGGAACGTGGGTAATAAAAATTATTTCATTTAAATTAAAATCCTGTTTACCTATTTCTTACTCATTATAACCCCTGTAACATTCCGTTTACTGTCAACAAATCAGTCTGCCATTTCACATTCCTTTTGCTCTACTCTCACGTTCTGTTCACTGGCCATTCTATGCACCTTTCTCTCCTCTCTCTGCACATGCCCATTATCTAAACAACCTTATAATATACATTATTGTTATTACTTTATTTATAAAGAGACCTATAATGCATGGAAGAATTACAAAGACCAAAAAAATGACAATACAAATTTAAACAAAAATATAAACAAAGGAGAGGAAGAGTCTGCCTTTGAGCTGCAACAATAGCTTGTGCACCTTTATAAAAAAAAAAGTCTAAATTTTAAAGGGGCATATTAGTTGAAAAATGACATGCACTAATTTGTTAGAGCATGTGATTTTAATACTAGCGACCCTGCATTACTATGCGTTTAAACACACAGTAGAAAAACCTCTCTGGACACGCAGAGCACTTCTAGTCCTGATCTAATACTACCACTGATTCATACAGCAGTGCTATATCTTTTTGAAGGATTCATGAAACTAAGCCACGTACAAGATTATCTTTAAAGGGACAGTTTACTCAAACATTTTCTCCCCTTTAATTTGTTCCCAATGATCCACTTTACCTGCTGGAGTGTATTAAATTGTTTACAAGTAGCTCCTTTACCCTTATATTGGTATTTGAAATTGTTGATTTAGCATGTGGTATCCCCACCTATTCTGAAAGTTTGTGGCTGCGCGTTCCAGCTATAGATAAGCTTTGTAAACACAGCCAGCAGAAGAAATTACACTCCCAGTGGGATATAGCAGAGATAAGGTAATAAAATGTTGATTTTCCATTGTTCTCTCAAAGTACTGGTGATTGTTTTAAGGACAGATATAAGATAAAGAAGCAGGTATATGAACACAATGTGATACAGTAAGGAGATCTGATTATACCTACAGCTCAACCTATTTTATTAGGCTGTGGCTTCAAAACACAAAATCAGAGCTTTAATATACACAAATAAGCCTAAAAAAGCTAATTTTCATACATTTTTTACTCTGCAGTTGGTAAAAAAGCAATTGTAAATACATTAAGGGAAAAACTATTTTACAGTATACTGTCCCTTTAAAGAAAACTTGCTTCCTTCTGCTCTAAGGATAGTTTTTTCCCAGCAGGACACTGCACCATACCAGGTCAATCAAGGTGTGGATGGAGGACCACCAGATTAGGACCCTGTCTGTCATGGCCAGCCCAATCTCCAAACCTGAACCCCATTGAAAACCTCTGGAATGTAATTAAGAGGAAGATGAATGGTCGAAAGCCGTCAAATAAAGCTGAGCTGCTTGAATTTTTGTGCCAGAAGCGACATAGGGGTCGATCCGATAAAAATCGTCGCCCGCAAAAGCTGGCAACGCCAATATTTGCGTGGGTTCGGTATCCTATATACGGCGTAACCTAGAAGTTACGCGCGTATATTTCTGCCGTCGCCCGTAGTTTTTTGGGCCGTAGGCAGGTATACCAAACCCGCGCAGTTTGGTATCCAATATACAGCGTAAGGACTTACGTGGCGAAAATGGAGAAATCTTACTCCATTTTCACCTCGCCACAAAAAGCAGCCGTAAGAAGCCTTACGCTGAGTATTGGAGCCCCGTAACTCCCTAAACTGGCTGCTAAATAAAACCTAACACCTAACGCATGCGCAATGTCTATCTAACTGTCAACCGAGATCTGCTAAATAAAACCTAACACCTAACGCATGCGCAATGTCTATCTACCTGTCAACCGCGATCCCCCGCCTCAATCCCTAATAAAGTATTTAACCCCTAAACCGCCGCCATCTACATAAACTAACCCCCTACTGTGAGCCCCTAAAACCGCCACCATCTAACTGATCTATCCCCTACTGTGAGCCCCTAAAACCGCCACCATCTAACTGATCTATCCCCTAATCTGACCCCTTACACCGCCGCCAGCTATATTAATATTATTAACCCCTAATCTAATATCCATAAAGTAATAAACTCTATTACCAGCCCTTAAAAGGGCCTTTTGCGGGGCTTTGCCCCAAAGTTAACAGCTCTTTTGCCCTATAACCTGCCCTCCCTACACCGCCGCACCTATATTATTGGTATTAACCCCTAATATAAGCCCCTTACACCGCCGCCATCTATATTAAAATTATTAACCCCTAATTTAATCTACCTACCCCGCCGCCAGCTATATTATCTATATTAACCCTAAGTATATTATAGTTAATATAGTTATTACATTATATATATTAACTATATTAACCCTAATTATATTAGGGTTAATATAGTTAATATAGTTAATATAGTTAATATAGTTAATATAATAACTATATTAACTATATTAACTCTATCTAACCCTAACACCCCTAACTAAATTCTTATTAAATAAATCTAATTTATATTATAAACTAAAATATTCCTATTTAAATCTAAATACTTACCTATAAAATAAACCCTAAGATAGCTACAATATAATTAATAATTACATTGTAGCTATGTTAGGGTTTATATTTATTTTACAGGTAAATTGTTAATTATTTTAACTAGGTATAATAGCTATTAAATAGTTATTACCTATTTAATAGCTACCTAGTTAAAATAATTACCCAATTACCTGTAAAATAAATCCTAACCTAAGTTACAAATACACCTACACTATCAATAAATTAAATAAACTACAAATATCTATCTAAAAATACAATTAAATAAGCTAAACTAAATTACAAAAAAAAACAAACACTAAATTACAAAAAATAAAAAAAGATTACAAGATTTTTAAGCTAATTACACCTATTCTAAGCCCCCTAATAAAATAATAAACCCCCAAAATAAAAAAAATTCCCTACCCTATTCTAAATTAAAAATAGTTCAAAGCTCTTTTACCTTACCAGCCCTTAAAAGGGCCTTTTGTGGGGGCATGCCCCAAAGAAAACTGCTCTTTTGCCTGAAAAAAAAAACTCAATACCACCCCCCAACATTACAACCCACCACCCACATACCCCTAATCTAACCCAAACCCCCCTTAAATAAACCTAACACTACCCCCCTGAAGATCTCCCTACCTTGTATTCACCCCGCCGGGCAGAACTCTTCATCCGATCCGGGCGATGTCCAATCAAGCGGCAAAGAAGAATTCTTCATCCCGGTGATGTCTTTCTCCAAGCAGCAGCAAAGTCTTCTTCCATCGGGCAGCATCTTCCATTAAGCGGCATCTTCAATCTTCATTCTTCGCTCCTCCAACGCGGAGTATCCATCCCGGCCGACGACTGAACGACGAATGAGGTACCTTTAAATGACGTCATCCAAGATGGCGTCCGTCGAATTCCGATTGGCTGATAGGATTCTATCAGCCAATCGGAATTAAGGTAGAAAAATCTGATTGGCTGATTGAATCAGCCAATCAGATTCAAGTTCAATCCGATTGGCTGAACCAATCAGCCAATCAGATTGAACTTGAATCTGATTGCCTGATTCAATCAGCCAATCAGATTTTTCTACCTTAATTCCGATTGGCTGATAGAATCCTATCAGCCAATCGGAATTCGACGGACGCCATCTTGGATGGCGTCATTTAAAGGTACCTCATTCGTCGTCCAGTTGTCGGCCGGGATGGATGCTCCGCATTGGAGGAGCGAAGAATGAAGATTGAAGATGCCGCTTAATGGAAGATGCTGCCCGATGGAAGAAGACTTTGCTGCCGCTTGGAGAAAGACATCACCGGGATGAAGAATTCTTCTTTGCCGCTTGATTGGACATCGCCCGGATCGGATGAAGAGTTCTGCCCGGCGGGGTGAATACAAGGTAGGGAGATCTTCAGGGGGGTAGTGTTAGGTTTATTTAAGGGGGGTTTGGGTTAGATTAGGGGTATGTGGGTGGTGGGTTGTAATGTTGGGGGGTGGTATTGTGTTTTTTTTTCAGGCAAAAGAGCAGTTTTCTTTGGGGCATGCCCCCACAAAAGGCCCTTTTAAGGGCTGGTAAGGTAAAAGAGCTTTGAACTATTTTTAATTTAGAATAGGGTAGGGAATTTTTTTTATTTTGGGGGTTTATTATTTTATTAGGGGGGCTTAGAATAGGTGTAATTAGCTTAAAAATCTTGTAATCTTTTTTTTATTTTTTGTAATTTAGTGTTTTGTTTTTTTTGTAATTTAGTTTAGTTTATTTAATTGTATTTTTAGATAGATATTTGTAGTTTATTTAATTTATTGATAGTGTAGGTGTATTTGTAACTTAGGTTAGGATTTATTTTACAGGTAATTGGGTAATTATTTTAACTAGGTAGCTATTAAATAGGTAATAACTATTTAATAGCTATTATACCTAGTTAAAATAATTAACAATTTACCTGTAAAATAAATATAAACCCTAACATAGCTACAGTGTAATTATTAATTATATTGTAGCTATCAGTGTTTATTTTATAGGTAAGTATTTAGATTTAAATAGGAATATTTTAATTAATAATATTAATATTAGATTTATTTTAATAAGAGTTTAGTTAGGATGTTAGAGTTAGATAGGGTTATTATACTTAATATATATATATATATATATATATATATATATATATATATATATAATATATATATATATAACGATATTAACTATATTAACCCTAATATAATTAGGGTTAATATACAGGGAGTGCAGAATTATTAGGCAAATGAGTATTTTGACCACATCATCCTCTTTATGCATGTTGTCTTACTCCAAGCTGTATAGGCTCGAAAGCCTACTACCAATTAAGCATATTAGGTGATGTGCATCTCTGTAATGAGAAGGGTTGTGGTCTAATTACATCAATACCCTATATCAGGTGTGCATAATTATTAGGCAACTTCCTTTCCTTTGGCAAAATGGGTCAAAAGAAGGACTTGGCAGGCTCAGAAAAGTCAAAAATAGTGAGATATCTTGCAGAGGGATGCAGCACTCTTAAAATTGCAAAGCTTCTGAAGCGTAATCATCGAACAATCAAGCGTTTCATTCAAAATAGTCAACAGGGTCGCAAGAAGCGTGTGGAAAAACCAAGGCGCAAAATAACTGCCCATGAACTGAGAAAAGTCAAGCGTGCAGCTGCCAAGATGCCACTTGCCACCAGTTTGGCCATATTTCAGAGCTGCAACATCACTGGAGTGCCCAAAAGCACAAGGTGTGCAATACTCAGAGACATGGCCAAGGTAAGAAAGGCTGAAAGATGACCACCACTGAACAAGACACACAAGCTGAAACGTCAAGACTGGGCCAAGAAATATCTCAAGACTGATTTTTCTAAGGTTTTATGGACTGATGAAATGAGAGTGAGTCTTGATGGGCCAGATGGATGGGCCCGTGGCTGGATTGGTAAAGGGCAGAGAGCTCCAGTCCGACTCAGACGCCAGCAAGGTGGAGGTGGAGTACTGGTTTGGGCTGGTATCATCAAAGATGAGCTTGTGGGGCCTTTTCGGGTTGAGGATGGAGTCAAGCTCAACTCCCAGTCCTACTGCCAGTTTCTGGAAGACACCTTCTTCAAGCAGTGGTACAGGAAGAAGTCTGCATCCTTCAAGAAAAACATGATTTTCATGCAGGACAATGCTCCATCACACGCATCCAAGTACTCCACAGCGTGGCTGGCAAGAAAGGGTATAAAAGAAGAAAATCTAATGACATGGCCTCCTTGTTCACCTGATCTGAACCCCATTGAGAACCTGTGGTCCATCATCAAATGTGAGATTTACTAGGAGGGAAAACAGTACACCTCTCTGAACAGTGTCTGGGAGGCTGTGGTTGCTGCTGCACGCAATGTTGATGGTGAACAGATCAAAACACTGACAGACTCCATGGATGGCAGGCTTTTGAGTGTCCTTGCAAAGAAAGGTGGCTATATTGGTCACTGATTTGTTTTTGTTTTGTTTTTGAATGTCAGAAATGTATATTTGTGAATGTTGAGATGTTATATTGGTTTCACTGGTAAAAATAAATAATTGAAATGGGTATATATTTGTTTTTTGTTAAGTTGCCTAATAATTATGCACAGTAATAGTCACCTGCACACACAGATATCCCCCTAAAATAGCTATAACTAAAAACAAACTAAAAACTACTTCCAAAACTATTCAGCTTTGATATTAATGAGTTTTTTGGGTTCAATGAGAACATGGTTGTTGTTCAATAATAAAATTAATCCTCAAAAATACAACTTGCCTAATAATTATGCACTCCCTGTAGTTAATATATATAATATAATAACTATATTAACTATATTAACCCTAATATAATTAGGGTTAATATAGTTAATATAGCTGGCGGCGGTGTAGGGGGATTAGATTAGGGGTTAATACATTTATTATAGGTGGCCGCGGTGTAGGGGGATGTAGATTGTAGGCAAAAGAGCAGTTTACTTTGTGACAAAGCCCCGCCAAAAGCCCTTTTAAGGGCTGGCAAAAGAGCTGAATTCTTTGGGGCATGCCCCGCAAAAAGCCCTTTTAAGGGCTGGCAAAAGAGCTGTTACTTTGGGGCAATGCCACGCAAAAAGCCCTTTTCAGGGCTATTTGTAGGGTTAGACTTAGGTTTAGTGGTAGGGATAGTTTAGTATTTTAGGGGTTAAATAATTTAATATAGATGGCGGCGGGGTAGGGGGATTAGATTAGGGGTTAATAATTTTAAAATAGATAGCGGCGGGGTAGGGGTTCACTTTAGGGGGTAGGTAAGGTAGATGGCGGCGGTGTTAGGGGCTCACTTTAGGGGGTTATAGATTTAATATAGCTGGTGGCGGTTTAGGGGTTAATAACTTTATTAGGTAGCGGCGGGCTCCGGGAGCAGCGGTTTAGGGGTTAATACATATTTTATTGTTAGGATAGTGAGGGGGGATAGCGGATAGAGTGTTAGACGTGTCGGGCTATATTTAGGAGGCGTGTTAGACAGTGCGGGTGATTTAGACTTTAGTCAGGTTTTGTAGGCGCCGGCAGTTTCTAACGTGGCGCAAGTCACTGGCAACGCCAGAAATTTGTACTTGCGCAGATTTCTGGACATCGCTGGTTTATCCGACTTACGGCACGTTAGCATCTGACGGCGTCTTAATTTTTTTTTAATAAATTTAGCGCAACTTGAGACCTGGAGGGCTAGAATAAAAGTATACGAATACACAAGTAAAACATATTTAAAGTATTACAATACACATATATATTTTATGTGTGTGTGTGTGTATATATATATATATATATATATATATATACCCCACATTCTTTATGCTAGATTTATTACTACTCTGTACTCTTCATTGATACCCTTATATGTTCTTGAGAATGATACAGGGCGCTTCACTGTTATTCTACAAAATGTCTGCACCATGCCTCCTGGAGCCAATGGGTGTCGCCGGCAGACAGACTCTCCCACGTTGCAGCTACCACTTGTTAGATATTCAGATGGTTTTACTTACTGTAATGTATCTATATTGTAATGTATTTCTGTCTAGATTAATTTGATTTGTACATCTGTATCTGTTCTATTCACTTATCCTGTACCACAATATAAAACTTTAATAAAAAATGGTGGTTCTAAAATGATATATCTAAGTAAGTGTCATCTGCAAATCTCCTGCAGTTTATAGCTTAGATCAAATAATACATAATTCAAATACCTCGCCGCATACTTCGAGAGTACATTTTTCTGTGAGCTAACAGTTTAAACTGTTGTCCAATCAGCACTCTAGCTACAACAAAAGTGCCTGATTGGACAACAGGCAGCGTGGGCATCGGATAGTAGGGTATTTAAATTTAATAACTATATTAAAAAGTAACTTACAGCGCATCTTCATTACAACTGATGAATGAAACAACTAAAATATCGGCAACAATTTAGATTTGATTTTGAAACGGGGATAGTTTACCATCACTTTAATATTTTGTGTATATTATGTGCAATTTACATTCAGTGCACTTTGGAGTGAAAACCATCAGTACTGGTGCTCAAATCTTCTATAACCTGTTTATTTTTGTAGGAATGCATATTTGTGACGAAAATCAGAGTTTTGTTTTAACAAAATGAATATCCGAATGAATGCACAAAGAGAATGAAAGAAAATCATTTTTTTAAGGTGTTAGTATTTACCTTAATGCGATCTAGAGAACGCGCTAACCCAATCCTCTTCTTGCCAGAGTCACAGCCGCACTAACAGGAGGTGTAGTGCACTCGACTCCAAGGACCTGCCCTAAAGTAAGAGCAGGTCCTGGGAACTGAAATCGTTAAGCCTGCTGTTTAGCGCGACTGGGATCTAAAGAAGAGGATCGGTTTAGCGCGTTCTCCGGAGCCTGTGAAGATAAATATTGTTGCTTCAGGTGAACTTTTCACCTGATGCTTTGAAACATTTACCTTCGTTTTAATGAAAATGATTGTAAATTCTTAACTAAAATTCAGTATTTGTTTTGTTTAAAAGAAACAAATTCTGAATAATAAAGCCAGCGAATTTTCAGGGAAAATCGCTACTTGATTCTCTGCTTTAAAGTGTCTCTGGATATATTTTTTAACAGTGTTAGCAATTATGCAAAATAATTGTTGCATCTGCAATTAAGAATAATTTACATTATAATAAAACAATACGAAATGTCTTTCCCCTAAATTTTTGTTTTTAGTTATAGTTTCTATGCAAAATTTTCAGATCTGGAATATACAGTTCTCATGCATTTCCATAATTTATTTTATTTATTTAAAGGGACAGTCTAGTCCAAAATAAACTTTCATGATTCAGATAGCAAATGTAATTTTAAACACTTTTCCATTTTACTTTTATCACCAATATTGCTTTGTTCTCTTGGTATTCTTAGTTGAAAGCTAAACCTAGGAGGTTCCTAGGCTAATTTCTAAGCCCTTGAAGGCCGCCTCTTCTCTCAGGGCATTTTGACATTTTTTTACCACTAGAGGGTGTTAGTTCATGTGTGTCTTATAGATAACACGGTGCTCACACACGTGGAGTTCCAGGGTGCCAGCTTTGATCGACTAAAATGGATGTCTGTCAAAAGAACTTAAATAAGGGGGCAATTTGCAGAGGCTTAGATACATTGTAATCACATAGGTAAAAAGTGTATTTATATAACTGTGTTGGTTGTGCAAAACTAGGGAATGGGTAATAAAGGGATTATCTATATTTTTAAACAACAACAATTCTGGTGTAGACTGTCCCTTTAATCACACGCATATGCAGATATTTGCTTGTTGTTCACATGGACTGAACATGGTGGCTCATTGGCATCAAAATTAAGTAGGTGCTTATGTTTAGATACAATTAGCAAACTTCTGGGGGGGATTTGCTTCTTCCTGTTCTCCCCACTTTTCTTGATACCCATGTTGGTAAGGTTCAAATATTTTGTTCTAGAGCAAAAATGTTTATATCTTAGGGTACTTGCCACTGAAAATGGAGAGAAATACTGCTCTATTAAATATGTGGTTTGGTAGAAAAGCTCTATGGAAATATTGGGGTTAATAAAATGATTAGTTTCATTTGTTCTGAAATATTTTGTGTCTCTGGGAGGTTGCTACCATCCCCTTTACCAGTGGGAGATCACAGACAAAATGTGACATTTCTGGCTGGAGTATGAGTTCAAAAGAGGACACAATTATCCCTCAGTCTTTAAGGAACTCTGCAAAATCTCTGCTTCAAGAACTAGCTAGCAGTGCTACAGCATGCTGGGCACCTGTCCTGTACACAAGTCTTGTATTAGTGAGTGAGCTGGCAGACTGGTGGATTCTTTTTCAAACTAACATGCCTAATATTCAGTTGTGCGAGGAAGAGAGAGCACTTTCATTACTTGCTTATTAGCTCTTGCATCTAGGTCATAAAAGCAATAGCAATAATATACACGTTTCTCTCTATATTTATATACTGTATATATTTATGTGCATGGTAGAAATTTTTGGTTCTGAATTTTTGCTGAATTGGTCATTAGAATGTTGTTCTTGAGGTGTTCAGTTCAGCTAGATATTCAATAATAATTTTGTTAGACACAAAATTAGTTACCTATGGGAAGCCCTAAAGATTCTCCTTTTAGCCACACAATTACAATGCTAGCAAATGCAAACAATCCAAAGATTCATGGCTAACGGCTAGATTACGAGTTGTGCGTTAGGCTGAAAAAGCAGCGTTAACAGGTTCTAACGCTGTTTTTTCCACTACAGCTGCTATTACGAGTCTTGAAGGTTTAGGGGCACCGCATACTTCTTTGGCCTTACTGCAAAACGACTTACGTAAACTTTGTAAAGCCTTTTTTCTATGGGACTCCCATAGCGCCAGTATTACAAGTCTGTCCAGGGAGGCCAAAAAGTGAGCGGTACACCCTACCCTGTCAAGATCCGTAACGCATTCTAAAATCAGTAGTTAAGAGTTTTATGGTACAACGCTGTAGCGTTAAACTCATAACTGAAGTGCTAAAAAGTACACTAACACCCATAAACTACCTATTAACCCCTAAACAGAGGCCCTCCCGCATCGCAAACACTAAAAAACATTTTTAACCCCTAATCTGCCGCTCTGAACACCGCCACCACCTACATTATATTTATGAACCCCTAATCTGCTGTCCCCAACATCGCCGACACCTACATTATATTTATTAACCCCTAATCTGCCGCCCCCAATGTCGCCGCAACCTACTTACACTTATTAACCCCTAATCTGCTGTCACCCCACTATGATAATCATATTAAACCCTAACCTGCTGCCTCGCAAACATTAGTTAAATATTATTAACCCCTAATCTGCCATACCTAACATCGCCGCCACCTACCTACACTTATTAACCCCTAATCTGTCGCCGCCACTATACTTAATTTATTAACCCCTAAACCTAAGTCTAACCCTAACACCCCCTAACTTAAATATAATTTAAATAAAATTACTATCATTAACTTAATTATTCCTATTTAAAACTAAATACTTACCTATAAAATAAACCCTAAGCTAGCTACAATATAACTAATAGTTACATTGTAGCTAGCTTATTTTTTTTATTTTACAGGCAAGTTTGTATTTATTTTAACTAGGTAGAATACTTACTAAATAGTTATTAACTATTTACTAGCTATCCAGCTAAAATAAATACAAATTTACCTGTAAAATAAAACCTAACCTAAGTTACAATAACACCTAACACTGCACTACAATTAAATAAATTTACTAAATTAAATACAATTACCTAAATTAAATTAAATTAGCTAAAGTACAAAAACAAACAAACACTAAATTACAGAAAATAATAAACAAATTACAGATATTTAAACTAATTACACCTAATCTAATAGCCCTATCAAAATAAAAAAAAGCCCCCCCAAAATAAAAAAAAAAACCTAGCCTAAACTAAACTACCAATAGCCCTTAAAAGGGCCTTTTTCGGGGCATTGCCCCAAAGTAATCAGCTCTTTAACCTTTTTAAAAAAATATAAACAACCCCCCAACAGTAAAACCCACCACCCACACAACCAACCCCCCAAATAAAATTCTATCTAAAAAAACCTAAGCTCCCCATTGCCCTGAAAAGGGCATTTGGATGGGCATTGCCCTTAAAAGGGCAGTTAGCTCTTTTGCAGGCCCAAACCCTAACCTAAAAATAAAACCCACCCAATACACCCTTAAGAAAAACTTAACACTAACCCCCTGAAGATCGACTTACAGTTCTGAAGACCGGACATCCATCCTCAAGGAAGCGGCAGAAGTCTTCATCCAACCGGGCAGAAGTCTTCATCCAACCGGGCCGAAGTCCTCATCGAAGCCGGGAGAAGTCTTCATCCAAGCCGGGCGAAGTGGTTCTCCATACGGGCAGAAGTCTTCATCCAGACGGCATCTTCTATCTTCATCCATCCGACGCGGAGCGGGTCCATCTTCAAGACATTCGACGCGGAGCATCCTCTTCATCCGACAACTACCCGACGAATGAAGGTTCCTTTAAGTGACGTCATCCAAGATGGCGTCCCTTAGATTCCGATTGGCTGATAGAATTCTATCAGCCAATCGGAATTAAGGTAGAAAAATCCAATTGGCTGATGCAATCAGCCAATAGGATTGAAGTTCAATCCTATTGGCTGATCCAATCACTTAAAGGAACCATCATTTAGTAAGAAGACTTCATTTGAAGAGGATGCTCCGCGTCGGATGTCTTGAAGATGGACCCGCTCCGCGTCGGATGGATGAAGATAGAAGATGCCGTCTGGATGAAGACTTCTGCCCGTCTGGAGGACCACTTCGCCCGGCTTGGATGAAGACTTCTCCCGGCTTCGTTGAGGACTTCGGCCCGGTTGGATGAAGACTTCTGCCGCTTCCTTGAGGATGGATGTCCGTTCTTCAGAACTGTAAGTCGATCTTCAGGGGGTTAGTGTTAGGTTTTTTTAAGGGTGTATTGGGTGGGTTTTATTTTTAGGTTAGGGTTTGGGCCTGCAAAAGAGCTAACTGCCCTTTTAAGGGCAATGCCCATCCAAATGCCCTTTTCAGGGCAATGGGGAGCTTAGGTTTTTTTTTAGATAGTATTTTATTTGGTGGGTTGGTTGTGTGGGTGGTGGGTTTTACTGTTGGGGGGGGTTGTTTGTATTTTTTTTTACAGGTAAAAGAGCTGATTACTTTAGGGCAATGCCCAACAAAAGGCCCTTTTAAGGGCTATTGGTAGTTTAGTTTAGGCTAGGTTTTTTTTTATTTTGGGGGGGCTTTTTTTATTTTTATAGGGCTATTAAATTAGGTGTAATTAGTTTAAATATCTGTCATTTGTTTATTATTTTCTGTAATTTAGTGTTTGTTTGTTTTTGTACTTTAGCTAATTTAATTTAATTTAGGTAATTGTATTTAATTTAGTAAATTTATTTAATTGTAGTGTAGTGTTAGGTGTTATTGTAACTTTTATTTTACAGGTACTTTTGTATTTATTTTAGCTAGGTAGTTATTAAATAGTTAATAACTATTGTACCTCGTTAAAATAAATACAAACTTGCCTGTAAAATAAAAATAAACCCTAAGCTAGATACAATGTAACTATAAGTTATATTGTAGCTAGCTTAGGGTTTATTTTATAGGTAAGTATTTAGTTTTAAATAGGAATAATGTAGTTAATTATAATAATTTTATTTAGATTTATTTAAATTATATTTAAGTTAGGGGGTGTTAGGGTTAGACTTAGGTTTGGGGGTTAAAACATTTAGTATAGTGGCGGCGACGTTGGGGGCGGTAGATTAGGGGTTAATAAGTGTAGGTAGGTGGCGGCGACATTGGGGACGGCAGATTAGGGGTTAATAAATATAATGTAGGTGTCGGCGATGTGGGGGCAGCAGATTAGGGGTTCATAAGTATAATGTAGGTGGTGGCGGTGTCCGGAGCGGCAGATTAGGGGTTAATAAGTATAAGATTAGGGGTGTTTAGACTCGGGGTTCATGTTAGGGTGTTAGATGTAGACATAAATTTTATTTCCCCATAGGAATCAATGGGGCTGCGTTAGTGAGTTTTACGCTGCTTTTTTGCAGGTGTTAGACTTTTTCTCAGCCGGTTCTCCCCGTTGATTCCTATGGGGAAATTGTGCACAAGCACGTACGACCAGCTCACCGCTGACTTAAGCAGCGCTGGTATTGGAGTGCGGTAATGAGCAAAATTTTGCTCAACGCTCACTTCTTGTCTTTTAACGCCGGGTTTGTAAAAACCTGTAATACCAGCGCTGTAGGTAAGTGAGCGGTGAGAGAAAACTGCTCGTTAGCACCGCATAGCCTCTAACGCACAACTCGTAAACTAGCCGTAAGACAGGAAAACATGTATGGCTAAATTATAAGTTTTGCGTTATGGTGCGGTACGGCTATACCGCTGAAAAATTGGCCATTGCGTGTGGAATGGCCGGTAACACATATTAACAGTCGCTGCGGGATAGCTATACCGCAAGCATTTTAGCCTTATCGCAACCCTCCATTCTGCACTCAAAAAATTATGTTTGAGTGCAGGATTTTCCATACCGCTGTATTACAGGTTGTGCGTTCTGGCTTAAATGCTTGCATTACAGCCTATACCGACACGATCCATTCCACGATCTGAGACCAGTAGTTATGGATTTTGCTAAACTAAAATGTTTCTCAAAACTCATAATTAAAATGTTACAAAGTACACTAACATTCATAAACTACCTATTAACCCCTAAACGACACCCTCCCACATCGCAAACACTATATTAAACATATTAACCCCTAATCTGCCACCCACCCACATCGCCGACACTAAAATAAACGTATTAGCCCCTAAACCGCTGGCCCCCCCCACATTGCCAACTAATAAACTAAACTTATTAACCCCTAAACCGCCAGCCCCCCACATAGTAACTAATAAACTAAACCTATTAAACCCTAAACTGCCGCCCCCCCACATCACAAAACACTAAATTAAACTATAAACCCCTAAACCTAACACCCCCTGAACTTTAAGTTAAAAGTTACACGTTACAATATAACTATCTCAAAATAAATAAAAACTTACCTGTGAAATAAATAAAAAACTAAGATTAAACTATAAATTAACCTAACATAACTATTCTAAAAAAATAAAAAAAACTTCCAATTAAAAAAACTAAATTACAAATTTAAATAAACCTAATACTACGAAAAATAAGAAAAATCTAAGATTACAAAAAATAATAAACACAAAAAATACAAAAAATAAAAAAATAAAAACAATTACACCTAATCTTATAGCTCTATAAATATAAAAACACCCCCTAACCTAACAATAAACTACCAATAGCCCTTAAAAGGGCCTTTTGTAGGGCATTGCCCTAAGTTAAACAGCTCTTTTACATAAAAAAAAGTAAAAACACCCCCACCCAACCAACCCCCAAAATAAAAAAACCAAATTTAAAAAAATCCAATAGGATGAGAGCTACTGAAATCCTATTGGCTGATTTGAACAGCCAATAGGATTTTAGTAGCTCTCATCCTATTGGTTGATTTGAAAATAAATGTCAGCCAATAGGAATGCAAGGTACCCCATTTTTACGGTTACCTTGCATTCAAACTTCAGTTTTTACATATTTTTAGTGTTTATTACTTTTTGTAATGTTAGATTTTTTAAATTTTTTTCGTAGTATTAGGTTTATTTAAATTTGTAATTTAGGTTTTTTAATTGGTAGTTTTTTTATTTTATTAGAATGTTAGGTTAATTTATACTTTAATCTTAGGTTTTCTTTTATTTATTATTTTCTTTTATTTCACAGGTAAGATTTTATTTATTTTAAGATAGTTATATTGTAACTTTTAATTTAAAAATATAAAAAGTTTAATAACTTTATTTACGGCTAGATTTGGAGTTTGGCGGTAGCCGTGAAAACCAGCGTTAGAGGCTCCTAACGCTGGTTTTAGGCTACCGCCGGTATTTGGAGTCAGTCAGGAAAGGGTATAACGCTCACTTTTCAGCCGCGACTTTTCCATACCGCAGATCCCCTTATGTAAATTGCGTATCCTATCTTTTCAATGGGATCTTTCTAACTCCGGTATTTAGAGTCGTGGCTGAAGTGAGCGTTAGAATTCTAACGACAAAACTCCAGCCGCAGAAAAAAGTCAGTAGTTAAGAGCTTTCTGGGCTAACGCCGGTTCATAAAGCTCTTAACTACTGTGCTCTAAAGTACACTAACACCCATAAACTACCTATGTACCCCTAAACCGAGGTCCCCCCACATCGCCGCCACTCGATTAAATTTTTTTAACCCCTAATCTGCCGACCGCCACCTACGTTATCCTTATGTACCCCTAATCTGCTGCCCCTAACACCGCCGACCCCTGTATTATATTTATTAACCCCTAACCTGCCCCCCACAACGTCGCCGCAAGCTACCTACAATAATTAACCCCTAATCTGCCGACCGCAAAGCGCCGCTACTTACGTTATCCTTATGTACCCCTAATCTGCTGCCCCTAACACCGCCGACCCCTATATTATATTTATTAACCCCTAATCTGCCCCCCACAACGTTGCCTCCACCTGCCTACACTTATTAACCCCTAATCTGCCGAGCGGACCGTACCGCTATTATAATAAAGTTATTAACCCCTAATCCGCCTCACTAACCCTATAATAAATAGTATTAACCCCTAATCTGCCCTCCCTAACATTGCCGACACCTAACTTCAAACATTAACCCCTAATCTGCCGACTGGAGCTCACCGCTATTCTAATAAATGTATTAACCCCTAAAGCTAAGTCTAACCCTAACACTAACACCCCCCTAAGTTAAATATAATTTAAATCTAACAAAATAAATTAACTCTTATTAAATAAATTATTCCTATTTAAAGCTAAATACTTACCTGTAAAATAAATCCTAATATAGCTACAATATAAATTATATTTATATTATAGCTATTTTAGGATTTATATTTATTTTACAGGTAACTTTGTATTTATTTTAACCAGGTACAATAGCTAAAATAGTAAAAATAATTACAAAATTACCTGTAAAATAAATCCTAACCTAAGTTACAATTAAACCTAACACTACACTATCAATAAATTAATTAAATAAAATACCTACAATTACCTACAATTAAACCTAACACTACACTATCAATACATTAATTAAATACAACATCTACAAATAAATACAATGAAATAAACTAACTAAAGTACAAAAAATAAAAAAGAACTAAGTTACAAAAAATAAAAAAATATTTACAAACATCAGAAAAATATTACAACAATTTTAAACTAATTACACCTACTCTAAGCCCCCTAATAAAATAACAAAGACCCCCAAAATAAAAAAATGCCTTACCCTATTCTAAATTACTAAAGTTCAAAGCTCTTTTACCTTACCAGCCCTGAACAGGGCCCTTTGCGGGGCATGCCCCAAAGAATTCAGCTCTTTTGCCTGAAAAAAAAACCACATACAATACCCCCCCCAACATTACAATCCACCACCCATATACCCCTAATCTAACCCAAACCCCCCTTAAATAAACCTAACACTAAGCCCCTGAAGATCTTCCTACCTTATCTTCACCATACCAGGTTCACCGATCGATCCAGAAGAGCTCCTCCGATGTCCTGAACAAAGCCCAAGCGGGGGGCTGAAGATGTCCATGATCCGGCTGAAGTCATCATCCAAGCGGGAGCTGAAGAGGTCCATGATCCGGCTGAAGTCATCATCCAAGCGGGAGCTGAAGAGGTCCATGATCCGGCTGAAGTCTTCTATCAACGGCATCTTCAATCTTCTTTCTTCCGGATCCATCTTGCAGACCTCCGACGCGGAACATCCTGCTGGCCCGACGGACTACGGCGAATGAAGGCTCCTTTAAGGGACGTCATCCAAGATGGCGTCCCTCGAATTCCGATTGGCTGATAGGATTCTATCAGCCAATCGGAATTAAGGTAGGAAAATTCTGATTGGCTGATGGAATCAGCCAATCAGAATCAAGTTCAATTCGATTGGCTGATCCGATCAGCCAATCAGATTGAGCTCGCATTCTATTGGCTGATCGGAACAGCCAATAGAATGCGAGCTCAATCTGATTGGCTGATCGGATCAGCCAATCGGATTGAACTTGATTCTGATTGGCTGATTCCATCAGCCAATCAGAATTTTCCTACCTTAATTCCGTAACTTAAGAACTAAGTTACAAAAAATAAAAAAATATTTACAAACATCAGAAAAATATTACAACAATTTTAAACTAATTACACCTACTCTAAGCCCCCTAATAAAATAACAAAGCCCCCCAAAATAAAAAAATGCCCTACCCTATTCTAAATTACTAAAGTTCAAAGCTCTTTTGCCTTACCAGCCCTGAACAGGGCCCTTTGCGGGGCATGCCCCAAAGAATTCAGCTCTTTTGCCTGAAAAAACCCCACATACAATACCCCCCCCCAACATTACAATCCACCACCCACATACCCTAATCTAACCCAAACCCCCCTTAAATAAACCTAACATCTTCCTACCTTATCTTCAGCCATGATCCGGCTGAAGTCTTCTATCAACGGCATCTTCAATCTTCTTTCTTCCGGATCCATCTTGCAGACCTCCCACGCGGAACATCCTGCTGGCCCGATGGACTACCGGCGAATGAAGGCTCCTTTAAGGGACGTCATCCAAGATGGCGTCCCTTGAATTCCGATTGGCTGATAGGATTCTATCAGCCAATCGGAATTAAGGTAGGAAAATTCTGATTGGCTGATCGGAACAGCCAATAGAATGCGAGCTCAATCTGATTGGCTGATCGGATCAGCCAATTGGATTGAACTTGATTCTGATTGGCTGATTCCATCAGCCAATCAGAATTTTCCTACCTTAATTCCGATTGGCTGATAGAATCCTATCAGCCAATCGGAATTCGAGGGACGCCATCTTGGATGACGTCCCTTAAAGGAGCCTTCATTCGTCGGTAGTCCGTCGGGCCAGCAGGATGTTCCGCGTCGGAGGTCTGCAAGATGGATCCGGAAGAAAGAAGTTTGAAGATCCCGTTGATAGAAGACTTCAGCCGGATCATGGACCTCTTCAGCTCCCGCTTGGATGATGACTTCAGGCGGATCATGGACCTCTTCAGCTCCCGCTTGGATGATGACTCCAGCCGGATCATGGACATCTTCAGCCCCCCGCTTGGGCTTGGATCAGGACATCGGAGGAGCTCTTCTGGATCGATCGGTGAACCTGGTATGGTGAAGATAAGGTAGGAAGATCTTCAGGGGCTTAGTGTTAGGTTTATTTAAGGGGGGTTTGGGTTAGATTAGGGGTATGTGGGTGGTGGATTGTAATGTTGGGGGGGTATTGTATGTGTTTTTTTTTCAGGCAAAAGAGCTGAATTCTTTGGGGCATGCCCCGCAAAGGGCCCTGTTCAGGGCTGGTAAGGTAAAAGAGCTTTGATCTTTAGTAATTTAGAATTGGGTAGGGCATATTTTTTATTTTGGGGGTCTTTGTTATTTTATTAGGGGGCTTAGAATAGGTGTAATTAGTTTAAAATTGTTGTAATATTTTTCTGATGTTTGTAAATATTTTTTTATTTTTTGTAACTTAGTTCTTTTTTATTTTTTGTACTTTAGTTAGTTTATTTCATTGTATTTATTTGTAGATATAGTATTTAATTAATTTATTGATAGTGTAGTGTTAGGTTTAATTGTAGGTAATTGTAGGTATTTTACTTAATTAATTTATTGATAGTGTAGTGTTAGGTTTAATTGTAACTTAGGTTAGGATTTATTTTACAGGTAATTTTGTAATTATTTTAACTATTTTAGCTATTGTACCTGGTTAAAATAAATACAAAGTTACCTGTAAAATAAATATAAATCCTAAAATAGCTATAATATAAATATAATGTGGCGCTGCGGAATCTGTTGGCGCTCTACAAATAACCGATAATAATAATATTAGGATTTATTTTACAGGTAAGTATTTAGCTTTAAATAGGAATAATTTATTTAATAAGAGTTAATTTATTTCTTTAGATTTAAATTATATTTAATTTAGGGGGGTGTTAGTGTTAGGGTTAGACTTAGCTTTAGGGGTTAATACTTTTATTAGAATAGCGGTGAGCTCCAGTCAGCAGATTAGGGGTTAATGTTTGAAGCTAGGTGCCGGCGATGTTAGGGAGGGCAGATTAGGGGTTAATACTATTTATTATAGGGTTAGTGAGGCGGATTAGGGGTTAATAACTTTATTATAATAGCGGTGCAGTCCGGTCCGCTCGGCAGATTAGGGGTTAATAAGTGTAGGCAGGTGGAGGCGACATTGTGGGGGGCAGATTAGGGGTTAATAAATATAATATAGGGGTCGGCGGTGTTAGGGGCAGCAGATTAGGGGTACATAGGGATAATGTAAGTAGCGGCGGTTTACGGAGCGGCAGATTAGGGGTTAAAAATAATATGCAGGGGTCAGCGATAGCGGGGGCGGCAGAATAGGGGTTAATAAGTGTAAGGTTAGGGTGTTTAGACTCGGGGTACATGTTAGGGTGTTAGGTGCAGACGTAGGAAGTGTTTCCCCATAGACAACAATGGGGCTGCGTTAGGAGCTGAACGCGGCTTTTTTGCAGGTGTTAGGTTTTTTTTCAGCTCAAACAGCCCCATTGTTTTCTATGGGGGAATCGTGCACGAGCACGTTTTTGAGGCTGGCCGCGTCCGTAAGCAACTCTGGTATCGAGAGTTGCAGTGGCGTTAAATATGCCTGTACGCTCCCTTTTTGGAGCCTAACGCAGCCATTCTGTGAACTCTCAATACCAGAGTTATTTAAAAGGTGCGGCCAGAAAAAAGCCAGCGTTAGCTACGCGGGTCGTTACCGACAAAACTTTAAATCTAGGCCTTAGTGTCCGCAATGTCGGGGAGTGGCGGATTAGGGGTATCTAGACTAGGGGTTTATGTTAGGGTGTTAGGTTTAAACGTAATTTTCTTTTCCCCATAGACATCAATAGGGTTGTGTTACGGCGATTTGCCATTCCGCGATCGCAGGTGTTAGTTTTTCCTAATACTTTCTCCCCATTGATGTCTTTGAGAGAAAGCGTGCACGAGCACGTAAACTCAGCTCTTAGCTTTTGTGCGGTATGGAGCTTAACGCACCATAACGCACAGCACAAGGAGGTTTTTCAGTAACTCGGAATGGCAGCGCTATGGAAAGTGCGATACCGCTCATTTTATTGCGTTATTTACGCAATATAGCACAAAACTCACAATTTATGTGATAGTAATTAGAATAAGTATTACAAAGAGAAATCAAACAATAAATTGAGAATAAAAGCACCACTACAGCCTTTCTGTACAATTTTGTTTTTTCATTCAACGCTCTCAATTTCCCCCCCAAATAGCTCATGCTAAAAGACCCACATTCCTCACTTTCTCACACACCTGCTCCATAACAAGTTTGTATTTAATAGTTATACTTGGAGACTCAACTCAGAGAAGGGCAGGGACGGGAGAGGCAGCAGCAGGAAGTGACTGAACAATACTTAATAATACATTGAACCCAAAAATACACCTCCAGGGGAAGAGGATGACAAACACCTGGCTAGATCCCCTTGGACACAGCGGCCAGAAGTTCCCTGAGGATTTGGCATTAATGGATATTGACCACCACAGAGAAAGGAGGGCAGAAGTGGAAGCAGGGGCAGGCAGCAGAGTTGCTGAACAAGGTAGGTAGGCCTGACAGTATATAATCCTGCCTAATGGATTCCAAATGCCCATATATTGATCGGAAACCATAGCATGAATAGCCCTCTGCTACTCCAAGATACGTTCCAGCATATCCAAAGTGTGGGGGAAGAGCTGACTGGCTTTAAAACTGGGGCGGAAGGGGCCTGCAATCCGTCTGCACCATTCAAGTAAAGTTGCCTTCAGGAATAGCCTCAGCATGGAGGAGCAATGATCAGTAACCCTACCAAATCTAATGACCCACTCCTGCCCTGACTGGAGCTGCCTGTCTTTGTACCACCAGTAGTAGTACCACTACCCTTATCCTCATCACATGCCCTGGGCTTCCTCCAGTGTGCCATTATGGAGTGGAAGTCATGATAGCCACTAGGAGTACTCTATAAGGCTGTGGTAAACCTAGAGTTGCCTTCAGGAAATAGCCTCAACATGGAGGAGGAATGATCAGTAGCCCTATCAATCTACTGACCTACTCCTGCCTTTATACCATCACTAGCAGTACCACTACCCTCATCTTCATCACACGCCCTGGGCTGCCACCAGTATGCTATCAGCAAGAGGGAGTCATTATGGTTGCTAGGAGCACTGCATAAGTCTGTGGTAAAATGCACAGACTGTCCAGAAGCCTTCTCTAGCTCCTCCTTCAACACAGCAATGCAGGATCGGAAAAAAAAAAATACACAAAAAAACAAACCAATTATTAAAAATAATACAAATGATTCCTATTCTAAACCATTTAAAAAAAAAAGAACCCTAATCTTTAATAAACTACCAATAGCCCTTAAAAGGGCCTTTTGTAAGGCATTGCCCTAAAGTTAACAGCTCTTTTGCTACAAAATAAAAACAAACACCCTCTAACATTACAAAACCCCACCCACCCCAAACCCACCTCAAAAAAAACTTTAAAAAAACCTAACACTAACCCCTCTTTAGGTACTCACAGTTGCTGAAGTCCGGCTTGAATGATCTTCATCCCAGCGACTCCATCTTCATCAAGGCAGCTCCATCTTCATCCATCAAGGAACCGGCATCTTCTTCATCCCTGCAGAGACGGAGGGCCTTCAATCCGACATGGAGGTCCTCTTCATGTGATTGTCTGCCGCACACTGAGAATTAAACAGCCAATAGTAAACAGCCAATAGGATTTAATCAGCTCTAATTCCTATTGGCTGATTTAAATTTTTCAGACAATAGGAATGCAATGGTACCCCCAGTATAAAAGGGGTACCTTGCATTTGAATCCTCAGTGTGTGGCGGACAATCGCATGAAGAGGGCCTCCACGTCTGATCGATTGACCTCCGCCTGGACCTCCGCCTCCGCAGGGATGAAGAAGATGCCGGTCCCTCAATGGATGAAGATGGAGCCGCTGGGATGAAGATCGTTCAAGCCGGAGTTCAGCAACTGTGAGTACCTAAAGAGGGGTTAGTGTTAGATTTTTAAAAAGGTTTTTTGGGGATGTTTTTTTTTTAGATTAGGGCTAATGGGCAATCTTAAAAGAGCTGAATGCCCTTTTAAGGGCAGTAAAAGAGCTGAATGCCCTTTTAAGGGCAATGCCCATACACATGCCCTTTCAGGGCAATGGGTAAATTAGGGTTTGTTGTTGTTTTTTTTTATTTTGTGGGTTTGGGGTGGGGTGGGGGTTTGTAATGTTAGGGGGTGTTTGTTTTTATTTTGTAGCAAAAGAGTTGATTTCTTTAGGGCAATGCCCTACAAAAGGCCCTTTTAAGGGCTATTGGTAGTTTATTATAGATTAGGGTTCTTTTATTTAGGGTTGTTTTTTTTTGTTTTTTTAAACTGGGAATTAGATTTTTTTTGTATAATTCGTTTGTTATTTCATGTAATGTTTTTTTTTTTCTTTTTGGGGTGTTTTTTTTTTTAAAAACTATTTTTTTATTTGTAATGGGCAGCAAAAGAGCTGAATGCTCTTTTAAGGGCAATGCCCATACAAATGCCCTTTTCAGGGCAATGGGTAGATTAGGTTTAACTTTATTTTTATTTTGTGCATTTGGGGGGTGGGGGTTTGTATACTGTTAGGGGATGTTTGTTTTTCTTTTTTTTTATCAAAAAAACTGATTTCTTTAGGGCAATGCCCTTCAAAAGGCCCCTTTAAGGGCCTACAAAAGGCCCTTTTAAGGGACCTTTGTAGTTTATTATAGATTAGGTTTTTTTTTATTTATTCTTTTTATTTTTTTTAAACTGGGTATTAGAATAGGAATAATTTTATTGTTTTGGATTATTCCGATTGTTATTTTTTGTAATGGTAGTTTTTTTATTTTTTGTAATTTTAGAGTTTTTTATTTTTTGTAATGGTAGTTTTATATTTTTGTAATATTAGTTTTTATTTTTTTGTAATGTTAGTTTTTAGTGTAAGGCAGCTTAGGATTTACTTTTATTTCACAGGTAAGTTTGTATTTATTTTAAAGGACCATGATACCTAAATGTTGAAACACTTGAAAGTGATGCAGCATAGCTGTAAAAAGCTGACTAGAAAATATCAGCTGAACATTTCTATGTAATAAAAAAGATATTTTACCTCAAAGATTCCTCAGTAGCCACATCCCATTGTAAAGGACTTCTAAGCAGCAAATCAGTATGTCTGTCCCGGGACAGCTAAGGGAGTGAGCTTACGTGCACACTCATCTGATATCCCTATTCAGTTTAAGGACGTTTGCTATGAAATCTCATGAGAGTTAAGTGAAATCTCATGAGATTACAGTAAAAGAGTTCATGACCTCAGCACTGCTGCTGCTGATTAACTGCTGTTCATTTCTTCATTATTATTTTTTTACCTGCAGCTGAGCAACAGCTGAAGTATATATTTTTACACAGAACTTACTCTGCTGAGCTGAGGAAGTTTTGAGGTAAAATATCTTCTTTTTTTACATAGAGATCCTCAGGTGATATTTTCCTGTCAGCTTTTTACAGTTATACTGCATCAATTTCAAATGATTTAGCATATGAGTATTATGTCCCTTTAACTAGGTAGTTAGTAAATAGTTAAATACAAACTCACCTGTAAAATAAAAGTAAAAACTTAAGCTAGCTTCAATAAAAACTTAAGCTAGCTTCAGTAAAAACTTAAGCTAGCTTCAATAATATTGTAGCTAGCTTGGGTTTTATTTTTATTTCACAGGTAAATTTGTATTTAGTTTTAAATAGATATTATTTAGTTAATAATTGTAACTTTAATTTAGGTCTATTTAATTATGTTAAAGTTAGGGGATGTTAGGTTTAGGGGTGGTAGGGTTAGGTTTAGGGTTAGGGGTTAATATAGTATCATTTAGGTTGCTGCGATGTGGGGGTGCAGTTTAGGGGTTAATAGGTTTAGTTAGTGTTGGCGATGTCGGGGAACGGCGATTTAGGGGTTAATACTTTATTTAGTTAGTGTTGGCAATGTTTGGGAACGGCGGTTTAGGGGTTAATAGGTTTAGGTAGTGTTGGCGATGTGTGGGGGGCGGTTTAGGGGTTAATAGGTTTAGTTAGTGTCGGTGATGTCGGCGAACGGCGGTTTAGGGGATAATACTTTATTTAGTTATTTAGTTAGTGTTGGCAATGTTTGAGAATGGCTGTTTAGGGGTTAAAGAGACACTGAACCCAAATTTTTCTTTCGTGATTCAGATAGAGCATGCAATTCTAAGCAACTTTCTAATTTACTCCTATTATCAATTTTCTTTGTTCTCTTGCTATCTTTATATGAAAAAGAAGACATCTAAGCTTTTTTTTATAGTTCAGACCTCTGGACAGCACTTTTTTATTGGTGGATGAATTTATCCACCAATCAGCAAGAAAAACCCAGGTTGTTCACCAAAAATGGGCCGGCATCTAAACTTACATTCTTGCATTTCAAATAAAGATACCAAGAGAATGAAGAAAATTAGAAAGTTGCTTAAAATTTCATGCACTATCTGAATCACGAAAGAAAAAATTGGGGTTCAGTGTCCATTTAATATGTTTAGGTAGTTTTGGAGATGTGGGTGGGGTGCGGTTTAGGGGTTAATAGGTTTAGTTAGTGTCGGTGATGTCGGGGAAAGGCGCTTTAGGGGTTAATAACTTTAGTGATTTAGTTAGTGTTGGCGATGTGGGGGGCTGCGTTTAGGGGTTAATAGGTTTAAGTAGTGTTGGCGATGTTGGTAACGGCAATTTAGGCGTAAATAGCTTTATTTAGTGGTGGCGGCGGTGGTTTTACATAATTTTGTTTTTGCATTTGCCGGCACATTAGTTACGTTAAATTAAATAGTTTTTTCAGATCCTTTCTTTTTTTTGGATCCATTCTTTATTCATATGCATCATTCGATAACTTAGTTCAGAATAGAATAATGCATATAAAATAAGAATGGATCCGAAAAAAATAATGAATCCGAAAAAACGAATGGATCCGAAACCGATTTAATGTAAGGTAACTAATTTGCTGAAACAATTTTTTTTTAAACTTATCTAAACTAATTTGCCGAAACAAAATTATTTTTTAACTAATTGAAAACGAAACAAAACAAACCGAATTTTTCAGCGGCGCACATGTCTAATATAAAGTAATCATGTCACCTCTCAAGTGCCCTTTTTCTAGAGAAAACAGACCCAGTTTGGCTAACCTCTCCTCATAGCTTAAATTCTCAGTTCCCTTTTAAGTTTTGTGGCCCTTCTCTGAACTTTTTCTAAGTCTGAAATTTATTTTATTGAGATTGGTCCCCAGAACTGTACTCCATACTCAAGGTGAGGTCTTACCAGGGATTTATATTGTGACAGAATTGTGCTTTACTCTCTTGCATCAGTGCCTCTTTTAATACACGCTAGTATCTTATTAGCCTTAGAAGCCGCTGCCCTGCATTGTGCACCCATCTTTAACTTGTTACCTATTACTACTCCCAAATCCCTTTCCTCCTCTTTTTTGCTAATTCTAGTCCAATTTAAATGATAGGCTGCCTGCTTATTTTTACTTTCAAATTTCCAGTATTAAATCTCATTTTTCAATTACCTGCCCATTCTTCTAATTTTTGTAGATCCCCTTGTAAAGCAATTTCATCCTGCACTGACCTAATGATCTTACACAACTTTACACAAGTACTTCTTCCAAGTGTCTTGGAATCTAACTATAAACCAATGATCACTTAAAAAACAGTCCTAGCAGTTTTTAGTTCCTAATATATGCTATATAATTATTTATGCAAATTTTTAATAATGAACACGGCCAGTATTTTTTTCCAGAAAAGGTGGCAACCCTACCCATATTACTAATGACTTTCCACTGTCTTAAGTCTTGCAAAATACTTATTTGGAAGAATTTTCTAAATTAGGAAACATTTATAAGTCCTGACTAAAATCTCTATATGTATCACTTCCTAAAACTCTAGCACAGTCATCTGGCCCATTACTACAACCATTACTACACTTATGATGATTTTGGCATTTTTAGATACACGATGGAGAAGAAAATTGAATAAAACCATATGAAAACCTACTTGCATTTGAGTGCAAGTTTTCATTCTCTAAAAGCTATTGCCTCAGCTATTTGTACAACAAAATGTTGATCCAGTTCAGTTGAAATGTATACTTTTATATATCTAATTCACATCTTGTTGTATATATATATATTGCAGTTTAAACAAGTTCTTGTTTTTTTATTTCCACAAAAGAGTCACAGATCCTTTGAAACAACATTTTTGTAGAATGGATGCTACTAATCTGGTACAAATGTCTCTGGCTGAGACATTGGTTGGCAAATTGCAGCTCAAAGTAAAATTTATAACCATCACTTTGAAGTGGATACGTAGTTTTGAAAGCAACAAGACCAGCTAATCTCTTAAAGGTCTGGTATAAGAATACATTAGCTGTGTGAAGTTGGCACCCCATGTAATTAAATTGTGAATACAAATATACCATTTGTTAGTGCTACGTTAGTGCTGATTTGTGCTGCAACATATTGCACATTATAATTTACCCCATGTGACCTCAATCTCCGCCCCATTTTCACCACATCTAATTAAATCACAAAAAAAATAACATACCATTCGTTAGTGCTACATTAGTGCTGATTTGTGCTGCAAAAATGAACAGTAGTGCTGGTTTCGTTTCTGAGACACTGCACATTATATTTCAGCTCATGTGACCTCATCTCCGCCCACTTTCCACCCCATGTAATTAAATCATGAAAAAAAATACAATTTGTTAGTGCTACGTTAGTGCGGATTTGTGCTGCAAAAAATAATATTTGTGCTGGTTTCGTTTCTAAGATATTGCACTTTATATTTTAGCCCATGTGACCTTATCTCTGCCCACTTTACACCCCATGTGATTAAATCATGACAAACAATACACCATTCTTTAGTGCTACTTTTGTGCTGCTTTGTGTCGCAAAAACTAACATTTGTGCCGGTTTCGTTTTGAAGAAATTGCACTTTATATTTCAGCCCATGTGACCTCATCTCCGTCCATGTAATTAAAGGGATATGAAACCCAAATTTGTTCTTTCATGATTCAGATAGAGCATGCAATTTTAAGCAATTTTCTAATTTACTCCTATTATCAATTTTTCTTTGTTCTCTTGGTATGCTTTGTTGAAGGAGCAGCAAGGCACTACTGTTTGCTGACTGAACACATGGATGATCCAATGACAATTAGTATATATATGCAGCAACCAATCCGCAGCTAGAACCTAGGTTCTTTGTTGCTCCTGAGCTTTCCTAGATAAACCTCTCAGCAAAAGATAACAAGAGAAGGAAGCAAATTAAATAATTGAAGTAAATTGTAAAGTTGTTTAAAATTGTATTCTCTATTTGACTCATGAAAGAAAATATTTGGGTTTCATGTCCCTTTAAATCATGAAAAAATATACCATTTAGTAGTGCTA
>NW_026512685.1:0-60411 GCF_027579735.1 Bombina bombina
TTCTTTATTAACAATGTCCGCCACCCGCTTGGGTATAGGAAAAGCTTCTGGGAGCCCCGGCACCTCTAGGAACTTGTCCATTTTACATAGTTTCTCTGGGATGACCAACTTGTCACAATCATCCAGAGTGGATAATACCTCCTTAAGCAGAATGCGGAGATGTTCCAACTTAAATTTAAATGCAATCACATCAGGTTCAGCCTGTTGAGAAATGTTCCCTGAATCAGTAATTTCTCCCTCAGACAAAACCTCCCTGGCCCCATCAGACTGGGTTAGGGGCCCTTCAGAAATATTATTATCAGCGTCGTCATGCTCTTCAGTATCTAAAACAGAGCAGCCGCGCTTACGCTGATAAGTGTTCATTTTGGCTAAAATGTTTTTGACAGAATTATCCATTACAGCCGTTAATTGTTGCATAGTAAGGAGTATTGGCGCGCTAGATGTACTAGGGGCCTCCTGAGTGGGCAAGACTCGTGTAGACGAAGGAGGGAATGATGCAGTACCATGCTTACTCCCCTCACTTGAGGAATCATCTTGGGCATCATTGTCATTTTCACATAAATCACATTTATTTAAATGAATAGGAATTCTGGCTTCCCCACATTCAGAACACAGTCTATCTGGTAGTTCAGACATGTTAAACAGGCATAAACTTGATAACAAAGTACAAAAAACGTTTTAAAATAAAACCGTTACTGTCACTTTAAATTTTAAACTGAACACACTTTATTACTGCAATTGCGAAAAAACATGAAGGAATTGTTCAAAATTCACCAAATTTTCACCACAGTGTCTTAAAGCCTTAAAAGTATTGCACACCAAATTTGAAAGCTTTAGCTCTTAAAATAACGGAACCGGAGCCGTTTTTACATTTAACCCCTATACAGTCCCTGGTATCTGCTTTGCTGAGACCCAACCAAGCCCAGAGGGGAATACGATACCAAATGACGCCTTCAATAAGCTTTTTCAGTGGATCTGAGCTCCTCACACATGCATCTGCATGCCTTGCTTCTCAAAAACAACTGCGCATTAGTGGCGCGAAAATGAGGCTCTGCCTATGACTAGAAAAGGCCCCCAGTGAAAAAGGTGTCCAATACAGTGCCTGCCGTTTTTTTAATAAAATTGCCAAGATTAAAATAACTCTCCAAAGTTATAAACCATTAAATATGCTTATAAAGTAATCGTTTTGGCCCAGAAAAATGTCTACCAGTCTTTAAAGCCCTTGTGAAGCCCTTTTATTCTTATATTGAAAATTAAGAAAATGGCTTACCGGATCCCATAGGGAAAATGACAGCTTCCAGCATTACCAAGTCTTGTTAGAAATGTGTCATACCTCAAGCAGCCAAAGTCTGCTCACTGTTTCCCCCCAACTGAAGTTAATTCCTCTCAACAGTCCTGTGTGGAAACAGCCATCGATTTTAGTAACGGTTGCTAAAATCATTTTCCTCTTACAAACAGAAATCTTCATCTCTTTTCTGTTTCAGAGTAAATAGTACATACCAGCACTATTTTAAAATAACAAACTCTTGATAGAAGAATAAAAACTACATTTAAACACCAAAAAACTCTGAGCCATCTCCGTGGAGATGTTGCCTGTGCAACGGCAAAGAGAATGACTGGGGAAGGCGGAGCCTAGGAGGGATCATGTGACCAGCTTTGCTGGGCTCTTTGCCATTTCCTGTTGGGGAAGAGAATATCCCACAAGTAAGGATGACGCCGTGGACCGGACACACCTATGTTGGAGAAATATGTTATTGTTTTGGGTTCAGGGAAAGGACCGCACTTGTCTTTTCGCTCAATGGCACCTACGCCAGGAAAAGACTTCCCTCTGTACGCCTGCAATAGTGGACACACACTGGTACAGCTAAACACACCTATATTGTCCATTACATCTGTACAGGTCCTTCTGGATCTTGACTTGACCGCTGGGGTTACATACCACGCATTGCTATCCCCTCTCTGTCTGCATTCCCTTGACGTTGAGGTGCTCTACTTTTCCACATGCCTGACTATAGGGACAATAGATGCACAACTTCTTCTATATCCACATTACCGGGAGGTTACTCAGGGCACTGAGGAGTGTGGGACACATTCCCATAGGCATTTGGGGTTTGACTCACCTGACCGAACACACCTGCTACTTCTTACCTTTACTATTCTCCACCTTCATGGGTTACCCTTAGGAAGCCTTAAACTGCCCCCCTCAAGTAACTCATACCCACCAGGGAACAACAGAAGTTATCCGACTATCTTGACACACACGCTCAAACCTCCAAACCCCAGACTACCCCCATCACCACATATACCACTAAATACCTGGTTGCACTTGATAGCCATACATCTCTACACCACTACAACTAAGTGCCTCAAAACATACTTACTACAGGTTTATCACTCCCATAGGAGCATTATGCCGATGGGCACCATTGGAATGTCCTGTTTGTGTGGGGGGTTTTTGAAGATGTTACTATATGCTCTGCTAATGCCAGTGTTTTTATACCCTCAGCAGCAACTACGCCTCCACTCCAGGGAACCTCTACCCCAGCGACAGCCTGAGATTTGGCGGCTATGTAGACTGAACCTTGGGCCTCTTCCTCCTCCTCCTAACTGTGAGTACAGCACCTTGGCACAAGCTACTATGAATTTTGCTAAATTGACCCCCCATTATATAGAACAAACTATGCATGTTCCCAAACCAGTAGTCCCCTTTTTAGGAAACCAAAACATGGCCAGGCAAATTTATCTTTCCTTACTTATTTTATGGCGTTACGGTGTAACATAGTTTCATGGAATGTTGGAGGTATCACCTCTCCCGCTAAACGCAGTAAAATATTACATTTCTTAAACTCAATACATACTGATATAGCTCTTTTGCAAGAGACTCGATTAACCCAGGAAGAGCATGCTAAACTCAAGATTAGATGGGTGGGACAGGTCATAAACACACCCACGGAGGGTAGGAAGAGAGGGGTGGCTATCTTGGTCAGGAAGGGACTTAGTTTAACTTTCAATGACACATACCTAGACACCAAAGGCCGCTACATACTTACTAACCTGTGTATAGCAACCAAGACATACCTTCTTTGTAACGTCTATGGCCCAAATGCACTTTCACCCCAGTTCTGGCACCAGCTAAAACTTAAGCTAGCAAAGAGGAGTGGGCTTCCAATTATCATGGGGGGGGATTTTAACATGACACAACTCATACCGATTGACAGATTTGTAGAACCCCCAGCCCTCCCGATCCTACGTACTACATCTCGCAGACAAAAAGCTGAAGCAAAAATCACTAGGAGGCTTAGGGAAGACTTAAGCCTGGTGGACTTATGGAGGCTACGTAACCCTACAGAAAAAGATTATACTTGCATATCTAAAACGCATCATACAATGTCTAGGATTGACTACTTCCTGACAAATCCTGCTCTCACACCACATATTCCCCATACTACGATATACCCTGTCACTATCTCAAATCACGCACCCATTAGGCTGCTACTTGACTTTGCCCCCCCACATAGCTCACAGAAGACATGGAGATTTCCTTCCTACCTTTACAATAACGCCGATTTCCGTCAGCAACTGCGCTCTTATTGGATAGACTATAGTACAGATAATGCGCAACACCAAAATAACCCAGACCTCTTCTGGCACACATCAAAAGCTGTCTTGAGAGGGAGAATTACGGCCTATACGTCACACCACAGACTTAAGGCCAAAAAGATGACTGATCAGATGCTAACAAATCTCACAGAAGCGTACAACTCTTACTTGTCTCGCCACACTAGACAGCACTATTATGATCTCAAACAGGAGAGAGACACGCACATCCAGATGGTGGACAACACATATGCGGTACACAGGCAGGGAAAATTCTATAGGTATGGGAATAAGGCCGGTAAAACCATGGCCAATATGGTCAAAGTGGTTACACCCAAATCCTATATCCCAGCGTTGGCTACAGAGGGGGGGCTCTGTACAGACACCCCTGCAATCATGCAGGAGTTTGTCTCCTTTTACACCAGCCTATATAATGGGCAGGAGATCTCAGAGCCAGATAAACGCTTGTTTTGGAGCAATATAACTGTTCCTACCCTAACGCCTGACCAGCTGTCCTCCCTAAATGCCCCCATCCAGCAACAGGAAATAACGAACACTATTAAACGCATTAAACTTGGTAAAGCGGCGGGACCTGCGGAATACTACAAAATTCTATCTCCTCAGATAACCCCTACGTTGGCGACACTATTCTCTGAATATCTCTCAGGGGCATCAATCCCTGACTCTAGGTTCTCAGATGCAAATATTTGCGTTATCCCCAAGCCCGATAGGGACCCTACTATACCCTCGTCCTACAGGCCGATCTCCTTATTAAATGGAGACTATAAATTGCTGACCAAGATCTTGGCTGATCGATTGGCAGAGGTCTTACCCCACCTGGTCCACCCGGATCAAACAGGGTTTGTTAAACATCGCTCCTCAGTAGTCAACTTGAGAAAAACCCTTGCACTTATTGACCACTACCACCGTGCCCAGAGGTTCCCAGCTGATACCCCGTTGCCGGATGCTTGCTTTCTCGCGGTAGACGCTGAGAAAGCGTTTGATAGAGTAGAATTGGATCACCTATACACCGCTCTGACGAAATTTGGTGTTCAGGGTCAGTTTTTTGAGATAATACAAAGACTATATAATGCTCCATCGGCGTCCATTATAGTAAACAACAATCTATCCCCTTCCTTCCAACTTAGTAGAGGAACTAGGCAAGGCTGCCCGCTGTCCCCACTCCTCTTCGACCTAGCCATCGAACCTTTAGCCTGCTATATAAGGCAGCACTGTCCTGGCCTACAGGTCCACACACAACTTCTACATTTAGCTCTCTTTGCCGATGACTTATTGCTCTATATAGGTAACCCAGCCCTAAATATACCTAAAGTGCTAGAAATTATGTCACAATTCGGCAGATTCACCGGCTACAAGATAAATGTCGATAAATCAGAGGTGACATGGCTTCAGAATAGCAAAAACACCTTGCTTAAAGACACAAACCTACATATCACGTCTGGCTCGTTTAAATATTTAGGCATACACTTATACCACACGTATATACCACCTTAACATCCCCAAAGCCATAGCTAAATCACAAGATCTTATTAGAAGTTGGAGGGGGCTCCCTCTCTCCCTCCACGGTAGAATCCACCTACTCAAAATGATTATTCTGCCAAAAAATTTATATCCATTGCAGATGCTTCCTCTATTACTCCATAACAGGGACACACAAACCATCTCTTCTGCTTTTGCTTCCTTTGTTTGGAACCAGAAGAAACATAGTATTAGCAAATCTAAACTGTCAATGTCACTAGATGCGGGAGGCCTCAAATTCCCGAACATCCTGTGGTATAACTGGGCAACGCTAGCCAAGTTGGTTATGGGGTGGCTCACCAGATCTGACTACTTCACCCCTGCTGTAGAATTTGACATTATCGCACCTCTCAATGTGGCTTATTTGCCACACGCTAAGCTGGCGTCCCTTCCCTCCCACATCTCTCAAAGCATACTGTGTAGATTTTGGAAAATAAACCAGGGGGTGTCTAAATATTTACCTTTGCAAGGAAACCCTGAGTTTATCCCGGGTTACACTACCAGAGCCTTCCACGTTTGGCAAACCTTGGGACTGACTTCCATTGCACAAGTGCTGAACAATTTCACACTCCAGGTCCACTCGTTTCAAAGTTTAAAGGAAACCTACGGTATCCCACCTAACACTATGTTTGCCTATTTTCAATGCAGACATTATGTTCAATCTCTCATCAAATCTAACCAAATCACAAACACAAACTCCGTCATAGATAAACTGTTCAGTTCTGCACAACAGGGCTCACACTCCATCACCAACATCTATAATGAATTAGCAGCACACCTAGAGCAACCGACCCTACAGACAATATATAACAAATGGCAGGAGACAAGAAACATCTCAATTACCCTACCAGACTTGACAGAAAGTTTTTCAAAAGTTTGTATGGCCACTCTCTCTGCATACTCGAGAGAAGCCCACACCAAACTACTTCACCAGGCATACATTCTCCCAAAACTAAGAGCTAAAATGGTCCCGCAGGCAGTAGATAAATGCTCTAAATGCTCCCTTGACTCCCCAGACCTTACACATCTCACCTGGGATTGCCCAAAACTCACTAAATTGTGGG
Organism: Bombina bombina; assembly: GCF_027579735.1. Lineage (NCBI taxonomy): Eukaryota > Metazoa > Chordata > Amphibia > Anura > Bombinatoridae > Bombina > Bombina bombina. Next base: position 6,201 of record NW_026512685.1, read on the forward strand.
GCAAACTAAAGTTTTGGCTCCAGAAGGTGTTGACTGAGAGGGTTGACTTAACTCCATCCAACATTATTTTTCTGCATGATTTTGAGGTTGCACCAGGGCGCCAGAAATTCCTTTATTCTGTGATACTCCTTGCCAGGAGGTTAATTCTGCAATATTGGGTGTCCGATAGAGCTCCTCCCTTTCAGAAATTATTGCACACTATACATACACAGGTACTCTTAGAACAGGCAGATGTGCAGGGAGATCTGGAGAGGAGAATCAAAGCTTTTATTCGTAAATGGGAACCCTACCTTCTTTATTTATCTCCACAAGTGAGAGATAGGATTCTGTATCCTTTCCGTAACTCCCTATTTATGATGGAAGAAAATCTTCGTGGTCACTGGTGTCCAGCCCCTTCCATGCCTACTGTATGACCGTATCACCTCCACCTCACTTCTAGCCCAGTAATCTGACCCTACGCAGACCTTGCAAAACTTCCACACCTCTCATGTGTTGCCTGTGCCGGGGTGTGGGTCTCCCCCCCCCCCGCCCTCCCCTCCCTCGCCTGTTACCCCTTCCCTGGAGTGGAGGGCTCAACAAGAGGATGTCTCCCGCTCCATGTTTTGAGATTTGTTATATTATGTTAATGTTTTTCTAGTTTTATTTGTTTAAAAAATAGAAAATAATGCTGAACTCTGTGATGACATGGACACTAAAAGACTTTTGGTGACGCTCTCTCGCACAAGCGGCTTGAGAGAAGGTCGCATCTTATGTACCTTATGTATTGTTTTTGCATATATCTTTCCGTGTTGTGATGGAACCAGCATATACAAAAAACAGAATTTATGTTTACCTGATAAATTACTTTCTCCAACGGTGTGTCCGGTCCACGGCGTCATCCTTACTTGTGGGATATTCTCTTCCCCAACAGGAAATGGCAAAGAGCCCAGCAAAGCTGGTCACATGATCCCTCCTAGGCTCCGCCTACCCCAGTCATTCGACCGACGTAAAGGAGGAATATTTGCATAGGAGAAACCATATGTTACCGTGGTGACTGTAGTTAAAGAAAATAAATTATCAGACCTGATTAAAAAAACCAGGGCGGGCCGTGGACCGGACACACCGTTGGAGAAAGTAATTTATCAGGTAAACATAAATTCTGTTTTCTCCAACATAGGTGTGTCCGGTCCACGGCGTCATCCTTACTTGTGGGAACCAATACCAAAGCTTTAGGACACGGATGAAGGGAGGGAGCAAATCAGGTCACCTAAACGGAAGGCACCACGGCTTGCAAAACCTTTCTCCCAAAAATAGCCTCAGAAGAAGCAAAAGTATCAAATTTGTAAAATTTAGAAAAAGTGTGCAGTGAAGACCAAGTCGCTGCCTTACATATCTGATCAACAGAAGCCTCGTTCTTGAAGGCCCATGTGGAAGCCACAGCCCTAGTGGAGTGAGCTGTGATTCTTTCAGGAGGCTGCCGTCCGGCAGTCTCATAAGCCAATCGGATAATGCTTTTAATCCAGAAGGAGAGAGAGGTAGAAGTTGCTTTTTGACCTCTCCGTTTACCAGAATAAACAACAAACAAAGCCAAAGTTTGTCTGAAAACCTTAGTAGCTGCTAAGTAAAATTTGAGAGCACGAACTACATCCAAGTTGTGCAACAAACGTTCCTTCTTTGAAACTGGATTAGGACACAAAGAAGGCACAACTATCTCCTGGTTAATGTCTTTGTTAGAAACAACTTTTGGAAGAAAACCAGGTTTAGTACGCAAAACCACCTTATCTGCATGGAACACCAGATAAGGAGAAGAACACTGCAGAGCAGATAATTCTGAAACTCTTCTAGCAGAAGAAATTGCAACCAAAAACAAAACTTTCCAAGATAATAACTTAATATCAACGGAATGTAAGGGTTCAAACGGAACCCCCTGAAGAACTGAAAGAACTAGGTTGAGACTCCAAGGAGGAGTCAAAATTTTGTAAACAGGCTTGATTCTAACCAGAGCCTGAACAAAGGCTAGAACATCTGGCACAGCTGCCAGCTTTTTGTGAAGTAACACAGACAAGGCAGAAATCTGTCCCATCAAGGAACTTGCAGATAATCCTTTTTCCAATCCTTCTCGAAGGAAGGATAGACTCTTAGGAATCTTAACCTTGTCCCAAGGGAATCCTGCAGATTCACACCAACAGATATACCAAATTATGTGGTAATTTTCTGGTTACAGGCTTTCAGGCCTGAACAAGAGTATTAATAACAGAATCTGAGAACCCTCGCTTTGATAAGATCAAGCGTTCAATCTCCAAGCAGTCAGCTGGAGTGGGTCGAACGGACCTAGAACAAGAAGGTCTCGTCTCAAAGGTAGCTTCCATGGTGGAGCCAATGACATATTCACCAGATCTGTATACCAAGTCCTGCGTGGCCACGCAGGAGCTATCAAAATCACCGACGCCCTCTCCTGATTGATCCTGGCTACCAGCCTGGGGATGAGAGGAAACGGCGGGAACACATAAGCTAGTTTGAAGGTCCAAGGTGCTACTAGTGCATCCACTAGAGCCGCCTTGGGATCCCTGGATCTGTACCCGTAGTAAGGAACTCTGAAGTTCTGACGAGAGGCCATCAGATCCATGTCTGGAATGCCCCACGGTTGAGTGACTTGGGCAAAGATTTCCGGATGGAGTTCCCACTCCCCCGGATGCAATGTCTGACGACTCAGAAAATCCGCTTCCCAATTTTCCACTCCTGGGATGTGGATAGCAGACAGGTGGCAGGAGTGAGACTCCGCCCATAGAATGATTTTGGTCACTTCTTCCATCGCTAGGGAACTCCTTGTTCCCCCCTGATGGTTGATGTATGAACTTGGCCCTCGCTAGCTGAGGCCAAGCTTTGAGAGCATTGAATATCGCTCTCAGTTACAGAATATTTATCGGTAGAAGAGATTCTACCCGAGACCAAAGACCCTGAGCTTTCAGGGATCCCCAGACCGCGCCCCAGCCCATCAGACTGGCGTCGGTCGTGACAATGACCCACTCTGGTCTGCGGAAGGTCATCCCTTGTGACAGGTTGTCCAGGGACAGCCACCAACGGAATGAGTCTCTGGTCCTCTGATTTACTTGTATCTTCGGAGACAAGTCTGAATAGTCCCCATTCCACTGACTGAGCAGGAACAGTTGTAATGGTCTTAGATGAATGCGCACAAAAGGAACTATGTCCATTGCCGCTACCATCAAACCTATCACTTCCATGCACTGCGTTATGGAAGGAAGAGGAACGGAATGAAGTATCCGACAAGAGTCTAGAAGTTTTGTTTTTCTGGCTTCTGTCAGAAAAATCCTCATTTCTAAGGAGTCTATTATAGTTCCCAAGAAGGGAACCCTCGTTGACGGAGATAGAGAACTCTTTTCCACGTTCCCTTTCCATCCGTGAGATCTGAGAAAGGCCAGGACAATGTCCGTGTGAGCCTTTACTTGAGGAAGGGACGACGCTCGAATCAGAATGTCGTCCAAGTAAGGTACTACAGCAATGCCCCTTGGTCTTAGCACCGCCAGAAGGGACCCTAGTACAGTGGCTAATCCGAAAGAAAACGCCACGAACTGGAAATGCTTGTCCAGGAATTCAAACCTTAGGAACCGATGATGTTCCTTGTGGATAGGAATATGTAGATACGCATCCTTGAAATCCACCTTGGTCATGAATTGACCTTCCTGGATGGAAGGAAGAAGTGTTCGAATGGTTTCCATCTTGAACGATGGAACCTTGAGAAACTTGTTCAAGATCTTGAGATCTAAGATTGGTCTGAACGTTCCCTCTTTTTTGGGAACTATGAACAGATTGGAGTAGAACCCCATCCCTTGTTCTCCTAATGGAACAGGATGAATCACTCCCATTTTTAGCAGGTCTTCTACCCAATGTAAGAATGCCTGTCTTCTTATGTGGTCTGAAGACAACTGAGACCTGTGGAACCTCCCCCTTGGAGGAAGCCCCTTGAACTTCAGAGAATAACCTTGGGAGACTATTTCTAGCGCCCAAGGGTCCAGAACATCTCTTGCCCCAGCCTGAGCGAAGAGAGAGAGTCTGCCCCCCACCAGATCCGGTCCCGGATCGGGGGCCCGCATTTCATGCTGTCTTGGTAGCAGTGGCAGGTTTCCTGGCCTGCTTTCCTTTGTTCCAGCCTTGCATAGGTCTCCAGGCTGGATTGGCTTGAGAAGTATTACCTTCCTGCTTAGAGGACGTAGCCCTTGGGGCTGATCCGTTTCTGCGAAAGGGACGAAACTTAGGTTTATTTTTGGTCTTGAAAAGACCTATCCTGAGGAAGGGCGTGGCCCTTGCCCCCAGTGATATCAGAGATAATCTCTTTCAAGTCAGGGCCAAAGAGTGTTTTCCCCTTGAAAGGAATGTCAAGCAATTTGTTCTTGGAAGACGCATCCGCTGCCCAAGATTTTAACCAAAGCGCTCTGCGCCACAATAGCAAACCCAGAATTTTTTTTTTTTTTTCGCCGCTAACCTAGCCAATTGCAAGGTGGCGTCTAGGGTGAAAGAATTAGCCAATTTAAGAGCACGAATTCTGTCCATAATCTCCTCATAAGAAGAAGAATTACTAATAATCGCCTTTCCTAGCTCAAACTAGAAACACGCGGCTGCAGTGACAGGGACAATGCATGCAATTGGTTGTAGAAGGGAACCTTGCTGAACAAACATCTTTAGCAGACCTTCTAATTTTTTATCCATAGGATCTTGGAAAGCACAACTATCTTCTATGGGTATAGTGGCGCGCTTGTGTAGAGTAGAAACCGCCCCCTCGACCTTGGGGACTGTCTGCCATCAGTCCTTTCTGGTGTCGACTATAGGAAAACAATTTTATAAATATGGGGGGAGGTACTAAAGGTATACCGGGCCTGTCCCATTCTGTACTAACAATGTACGCCACCCGCTTGGATATAGGAAAAGCTTCGGGGGGCCCCGGGGCCTCTAAGAACTTTTCCATTTTACATAGTGGTTCTGGAATGACCAGATAATCACAATCATCCAAATTGGATAACACCTCCTTAAGCAGAGCGCGGAGATGTTCCAACTTAAATTTAAAAGTAATCACATCAGGTTCAGCTTGTTGAGAAATGTTTCCTGAATCTGAAATTTCTCCCTCAGACAAAACCTCCCTGGCCCCCTCAGACTGGTGTAGGGGCCCTTCAGAAACCATATCATCAGCGTTCTCATGCTCTACAGAATTTTCTAAAACAGAGCAGTCGCGCTTTCACTGATAAGTGGGCATATTGGCTAAAATGTTTTTGATAGAATTATCCATTACAGCCGTTAAATGTTGCATAGTAAGGAGTATTGGCGCACTAGATGTACTAGGGGCCTCCTGTATGGGCAAGACTGGTGTAGACGAAGGAGGGGATGATGCAGTACCATGCTTACTCCCCTCACTTGAGGAATCATCTTGGGCATCATTTTAACTAAATTTTTTTATGACATAAAATACATATAGTTAAATGAGAAGGAACCTTGGTTTCCCCACAGTCAGAACACAATCTATCTGGTAGTTCAGACATGTTAAACAGGCATAAACTTGATAACAAAGCACAAAAAACGTTTTAAAATAAAACCGTTACTGTCACTTTAAATTTTAAACTAAACACACTTTATTACTGCAATTGCGAAAAAGTATGAAGGAATTGTTCAAAATTCACCAAAATTTCACCACAGTGTCTTAAAGCCTTAAAAGTATTGCACACCAAATTTGGAAGCTTTAACCCTTAAAATAACGGAACCGGAGCCGTTTTTATATTTAACCCCTTTACAGTCCCTGGAATCTGCTTTGCTGAGACCCAACCAAGCCCAAAGGGGAATACGATACCAAATGATGCCTTCAGAAAGACCTTTCTATGTATCAGAGCTCCACACACATGCAGCTGCATGCCATGCTGTCCTCAAAAACAAGTGCGCCATACCGGCGCGAAAATGAGACTCTGCCTATGCTTTGGGAAAGCCCCTAAAGAATAAGGTGTCTAAAACAGTGCCTGCCGATATTATTATATCAAAATACCCAGATAAAATGATTCCTCAAGGCTAAATATGTGTTAATAATCAATCGATTTAGCCCAGAAAAAGTCTACAGTTTAAATAAGCCCTTGTGAAGCCCTTATTTACAATCGTAATAAACATGGCTTACCGGATCCCATAGGGAAAATGACAGCTTCCAGCATTACATCGTCTTGTTAGAATGTGTCATACCTCAAGCAGCAAGGGACTGCAAACTGTTCCCCCAACTGAAGTTAATTGCTCTCAACAGTCCTGTGTGGAACAGCCATGGATTTTAGTTACGGTTGCTAAAATCATTTTCCTCATACAAACAGAATTCTTCATCTCTTTTCTGTTTCTGAGTAAATAGTACGTACCAGCACTATTTGAAAATAACAAACTCTTGATTGAATAATGAAAAACTACAGTTAAACACTAAAAAACTCTAAGCCATCTCCGTGGAGATGTTGCCTGTACAACGGCAAAGAGAATGACTGGGGTAGGCGGAGCCTAGGAGGGATCATGTGACCAGCTTTGCTGGGCTCTTTGCCATTTCCTGTTGGGGAAGAGAATATCCCACAAGTAAGGATGACGCCGTGGACCGGACACACCTATGTTGGAGAAATAAAGTATTTAAAAAAATTTTTTTCTTAAGGTAACCCTCTAATTTTTTATCCATTGGATCTAGAAAAGCACAACTGTCCTCGACAGGGATAGTGGTACGCTTAGCTAGAGTAGAAACTGCTCCCTCCACCTTAGGGACCGTCTTCCATAAGTCCCGTGTAGCGGCGTCTATAGGAAACATCTTTTTAAAAACAGGAGGGGGAGAGAATGGTACACCTGGTCTATCCCATTCCTTAGTAATAATTTTAGAAAACCTTTTAGGGATTGGAAAAACATCAGTGTAAGTAGGTACTGCATAGTATTTATCCAATCTACATAATTTCTCTGGGACTACAATAGTGTCACAGTCATCCAGAGTTGCTAAAACCTCCCTGAGCAATACGCTGAGGTGTTCAAGCTTAAATTTAAATGTAGACATATCAGAATCAGATTGAAGTATCTTCCCTGAATCAGAAAAATCACCCACAGATTGAAGCTCCCCTGCTTCAGCTTCATTATATTGTGAGGGTGTATCAGAGATAGCTACTAAAGCGTCAGAGAGCTCTGTATTTATTCTAGTCCCAGAGCTGTCTCGCTTTCCTTGCAATCCTGGCAGTTTAGATAATACCTCTGTAAGGGTATGATTCATAACTGCCGCCATGTCTTGCAAGGTATACGCAATGGGCGCGCTAGATGTACTTGGCGTCCCCTGAGCGGGATTTATAGGATCTGACACGTGGGGAGAGTTAGACGGCATAACTTCCTCCTTGTCAATTCTTCTGGTGATAAATTTTTTAAAGCCAGAATATGGTCTTTGTAATCTATAGTAAAATCAGTGCATTTGGTACACATTTTAAGAGGGGGTTCCACAATGGCTTCTAAACATAATGAACAATGAGTTTCCTCTATGTCAGACATGTTTAAACAGACTAGTAATGAGACCAGCAAGCTTGGAAAACACTTTAATAACTGTGAACAAGCAAAAAATAAAAACGGTACTGTGCCTTTAAGAGAAAAAAACAATCACAGAAACTGCTAAAACAGTGAAAAAAGCAGTAAATCTTACGAAATTTTGACAGTGTGTATAATAGGCTGAAAGAGCATTGCACCCACTTGCAAATGGATAATTAACCCCTTAGTTTCAAAACCGGATCAATAAAACGATATAAACGTTTTTAAACAGTCACAACAAACTGCCACAGCTCTACTGTGGCCCTACCTGCCCATACAACGACTTTGGAAGGCACAAAAACCCCTTAGAGAGGTCCTATATGTTCAGGGGACTCCTTCAGGGAAGCTGGATGTCTCAAGCTGCAAAAACTAATGGAAAATAGGCCCCTCCCAACCTGTACTCACAGTGAGAGGGCCTTAAAAAACTATCCCTAGGCAAAATCTAGTCAGCCATGTGGAAAAACTGGGCCCCAGAATAAAGTTTTATCACCAATATGAAATAAACGTTTATACACCTCAAGCAAACGTTATATCTATTCAGTAATGTGAGTAAATAATAAAAATATTACCCTTTACAGCAAGCATGATACCAGTCGCTATTAAATCACTGTAATCAGGCTTACCTTAAATAAATCCGGTATTGTCAGCATTTTCTAGCTTATCATTTCTCTAGAAAAATTTAAAACTGCACATACCTCAGAGCAGGAGACCCTGCACACTATTCCCCCAGCTGAAGTTACCCATCTCTTCAGTTATGTGTGAGAACAGCAATGGATCTTAGTTACAAGCTGCTAAGATCATCAAAGACCACAGGCAGACTCTTCTTCAACTTTCTGCCTGAGGCTAAAATAGTACAACTCCGGTACCATTTGAAAATAACAAACTTTTGATTGAAGATAAACTACATTAATGCACCACATCTCTCTAGCTGCTTCCCTTGTCGAGAGCTGCAAGAGAATGACTGGGAGGTGGCAGTTAAGGGAGGAGCCATATAGACAGCTCTGCTGTGGGTGATCATCTTGCAGCTTCCTGTTGGGAAGGAGAATATCCCACAAGTAATGGATGAATCCGTGGACTGGATACACTTTACAAGAGAAAGTTATTTATTCATCAAGGGTTTCTGTTACAACCAACGGCCTGCATTGTACCAGTTACAACTGCGGCTGCCTTTTGGTTTGACGCCATGGAAGAGTCTCTAAAGACTGAGGCTTCTTTCAGAGGACATAATGGACAGAATCAAGGCTCTGAAGCTGGCCAATTCTTTTGTTAAGTCACAGAAAAGAAACAGATTCCGCAACAGTGGTGTAAAGAAGGACCGGGAGAGATTCGCAGGTAAAATAGTATTTATTACATATCAAAACGTATAGAACATAGCAGGCACAGAAACAGACCCCGCTGACGCGTTTCCCGCATCACAAGCGGTTCATCAGCTCTGATGAACCACTTGTGAAGCGGGAAATGCGTCAGCGGGGTCTGTTTGATGTGCCTGCTATGTTCTATACGTTTTGATATGTAATAAATACTATTTTACCTGCAAATCTCTCCCGGTCCTTCTTTACACCACTGTTGCGGAATCTGTTTCTTTTCTGTGACTTTACAATTAGGGGTTTGGAGAGCCCCAGCAGCAGTGGGAGTATACGCCTGCAAAACCGGTATTACGCTGGCACTCAGGAAGGCCCTGGATTGTAGCTCTCTGTGCATACTGTTGCTCGGTGTTTGAATGTGAAAACAGGACTGCTATAAATTCAGCAACTGGAGATTAAGGGATCACTCTACACTGAGAGGGCACCATCTGGGTGAGTTCTTACCTTTACGTTATTTGTACTTGGAAATTCTATTGTATTATACAGGTGACATCCGCATTAGTGGGACTCATTGATAGAGTCGGTTTCACCTTATGTACATTACGTATATCATAAACAAGTTGTGTATACTGCATCAATGCTGAGAAGTCTTTCCGTGTGATCAATTCTTTTGTTACGGATACCGCCTTTCAGATCGCAAAATTGGCGGCTAAGAATGCAGGATTTTCTATTTTAGCACGCAGAGCATTATGGTAAAAATCTTGGTCGGCGGATGTGTCCTCTAAATCCAAGCTCTTGGCTATTCCTTTCAAAGGAAAGACCCTGTTCGGGCCTGACTTGAAAGAAATAATTTCTGATATTACGGGAGGTAAGGGTCATCAGCTCCTGCAACACAAAACATCTAAACAAAGGGGACGACAGAGTAATTTTCGTTCCTTTCGTAATCTCAAAGGTATCACCCCTTCTTCTTCCACTAAACAGGAAGGGAATTATTCACAGGCCAATCCCACCTGGAGACCCAACCAGGCTTGGAACAAGGGTAAACAATCCAAGAAGCCTGCTGCTGCTCCCAAGACAGCATGATGGGGCGGCCCCAGATCCGGGACCGGATCTAGTAGGGGGCAGACTTTCTCTCTTTGTCCAGGCTTGGATAAGAGACGTTCAGGATCCTTGGACACTAGAAATTGTGTCCCAAGGGTATCAATTGGAGTTCAAAAATTCCTTCCCAAAGGGAAGGTTTTTTCTTTCACGATTGTCTGTAGACCAGATAAAAAGAGAGGCGTTCTTACGTTGTGTAGAAGACTTCTCCACTATGGGAGTAATTTGTCCCGTTCCAAAACAGGAAAAGGGGCAGGGTTTTTACTCAAATCTCTTTGTGGTTCCCAAAAAAGAGGGAACGTTCTGACCCATTTTAGATCTAAATAGTCTGAACAAGTTTCTCAGAGTTCCATCTTTCAAGATGGAGACTATTCGAACAATTCTCCCATTGATCCAGAAGGGACAATATATGACTACCGTGGATTTAAAGGATGCATACCTTCATATTCCTATCCACGGAGATCATCACCAGTTCCTGAGGTTTGCCTTTCTGGACAAACATTTTCAGTTCATGGCCCTTCCTTTCGGGCTGGCCACGGCACCCAGGATCTTCACAAAGGTTCTAGAGTCTCTGCTGGCGGTTCTTAGGCCACGGGGCATTGCAGTGGCGCCTTATCTGGACGATATTCTGATTCAGGCGTAGTCTTACCAGCTGACAAAGTCTCATACCGAAATGGTTTTATCCTTTGTAAGGACTCACGGGTGGAAGGTGAATCTAGAAAAGAGTTCACTAATTCCACAGACAAGGGTTCCTTTTCTGGGAACTCTAATAGACTCTGTTCCCATGAAGATCTTCTTGACAGAAGTCAGAAAGTTAAAGATTCTGAATACATGCCGATCCCTTCAGTCAAATCCTCGGCCATCAGTGGCTCAGTGCATGGAGGTAATTGGGTTGATGGTGGCGGCAATGGACATCATTCCATTTGCTCGTTTTCATCTCAGACCTCTGCAACTGAGCATGCTCAGACAGTGAAATGGAGATTATGCAAATTTGTCTCCTCAGACAGATCTAGAACAGGAGACAAGAGACTCCCTTCTTTGGTGGTTGTCGCAGGATCATCTGTCCCAAGGGACGTGCTTCCGCAGACGCTCATGGGTGATAGAGACAACGGACGCTAGTCTACTAGGATGGGGTGCAGTCTGGAATTCACTGAAGGCGCAGGGTGTGTGGACTCGGTCGGAGTCTCTACGTCCAATCAATATTCTGGAGTTGAGGGCAATATTCAATGCTCTTCAGGCTTGGCCTCAGTTGGCTTCGGCCAAATTCATCCGATTTCAGTCGGACAACATCACGACTGTGGCTTACATCAATCATCAGGGAGGAACAAGGAGTTCCTTAGCGATGACAGAAGTATCCAAGATAATTTGATGGGCGGAGGCTCACTCTTGTTATCTGTCAGCAATTTACATCCCAGGAGTGAACAACTGGGAAGCGGATTTTTTGAGCAGACAGACGTTTCATCCGGGGGAATGGGAACTCCATCCGGAGCTCTTTGCCACCCTGATTCTCAGATGGGGCAGGCCGGAGCTGGACTTCATGGCATCTCGTCAGAATGCCAAGCTCCTGAGATACGGATCCAGGCTCAGGGATCCTCAGGCCGAACTGATAGATGCCTTGGCATTGCCTTGGTCGTTGAACCTAGCTTATGTGTTTCCGCCGTTTGCTCTCCTTCCCCGGGTAATTGCTCGGATCAAACAGGAGAGGACTTCGGTGATTCTCATCGCTCCTGCGTGGCCTCGCAGGACTTGATATGCCGACCTGGTGGACATGTCATCTCTGCCGCCGTTGAAGCTTCCGTTGAGGCAGGACCTTCTCATTCAGGGACCCTTCCATCAACCGAATCTAATTTCTCTACAGCTGACTGCTTAGAGATTGAACGCTTGATTTTATATAAGCGAGGGTTTTCTGATTCGGTCATTGATACTTTGATTCAGGCACGTAAGCCTGTTACTAAAAAAAATTACCATAAGATATGGCGTAAATATCTTTATTGGTGTGAATCCAAGGACTACTCATGGAGTAATATTAGGATTCCTAGGATTTTATCTTTTCTCCAAGAAGGATTGGAGAAAGGGATGTCAGCAAGTTCCTTAAAGGGACAGATTTCTGCTCTATCTATTTTGCTACACAAACGTCTGGCAGATGTTCCGGATATTCAATCTTTTTGTCAGGCTTTGCCTAGAATCAGGCCTGTGTTTAGATCAATTGCTCCTCCTTGGAGTTTGAATTTAGTTCTTAGTATTCTTCAAGGGGTTCCGTTTGAACCTATGCATTCCATAGATATTAAGTTGTTATCTTGGAAAGTTTTGTTTTTGGTTGCTATTTCTTCTGCTTGCAGAGTTTCTGAGCTTTCAGCATTACAATGTGATTCTATTTATCTTATTTTTCATTCCCATAAGGTAGTGTTGCGTACCAAACCTGCGCCTAGATTTAGAGTTCTGCGTTAGCCGTCAAAAACAGGGTTAGGGGCTCCGAACGCTGGTTTTGCCCGCCTGCTGGTATTTAGAGTCAGTCAGGAAAGGGTCTAACGCTCACTTTCCAGCCGTGACTTTTCCATACCGCAGATCCCCCTATGCCATTTGCGTATCTATCTTTTCAATGGGATCTGTCTAACGCTGGTATTTAGAGTCTTGGCTGAAGTGTTCATTAGAAATCTAACGACAAGACTCCAACCACAGGAAAAAGCCAGGAGTTAAGAGCTTTCTGGGCTAACGCCAGTTCATAAAGCTCTTGACTACTGTGCTCTAAAGTACACTAACACCCATAAACTACCTATGTACCCCTAAGCCGAGGTCCCTCCACATCGCCGCCTAACCCCTAATCTGCCAACCGCACACCGCCACAACCTACATTATCCCTATGTACCCTTAATCTGCTGCCCCTAACACCGCCGACCCCTATATTATATTTATTAACTCCTAATCTGCCGCCCCCAAAGTTGCCGCCACCTACCTACAATTATTAACCCCTAATCTGCCGACCGGACCTCACCGCTACTATAATAAAGTTATTAACCCCTAAACCGCCTCACTCCCGCCTCAATAACCCTACAATAAATAGTATTAACCCCTAATCTGCCCTCCCTAACATCACCGACACCTAATTTCAAGTATTAACCCCTAATCTGCTGACCGGACCTCATCGCTACTCTAATAAATTTATTAACCCCTAAAGCTAAGTCTAACCCTAACACTAACACTCCCCTAAGTTAAATATAATTTTATCTAACAAAATAAATGATTTCTTATTAAATAAATTATTCCTATTTAAAGCTAAATACTTACCTGTAAAATAAACCCTAATATAGCTACAATATAAATAATAATTATATTGCAGCTATTTTAGGATTAATATTTATTTTACAGGCAACTTTGTATTTATTTTAACCAGGTACAATAGCTATTAAATAGTTAATAACTATTTAATAGCTACCTAGTTAAAATAATTACAAAATTACCTGTAAAATAAATCCTAACCTAAGTTACAATTAAACCTAACACTACACTATCATGAAATTAATTAAATAAAATACCTACAATTATCTACAATTAAACCTAACACTACACTATCAATAAATGAATTACATACAAATACCTACAAATAAATACAATTAAATAAACTAACTAAAGTTCAAAAAATAAAAAAAGAACTAAGTTACAAAAAATAAAAAAATAATTTACAAACATTAGAAAAATATTACAACAATTTTAAGCTAATTACACATACTCTAAGCCCCCTAATAAAATAACAAAGCTCCCCAAAATAAAAAAATGCCCTACCCTATTCTAAAATAAATAATGAAAAGCTCTTTTACCTTACCAGCCCTTAAAAGGGCCTTTTGCGGGGCATGCCCCAAAGAATTCTGCTCCTTTGCCTGTAAAAACAACATACAATACCCCCCACAACATTACAACCCACCACCCACATACCCCTAATCTAACCCAAACCCCCCTTAAATAAACCTAACACTAAGCCCCTGAAGATCTCCCTACCTTATCTTCACCACGCCGGGTATCACCGATCCGTCCAGAAGAGGCTCCGAAGTCTTCATCCAATCCGGGGCTGAAGAGGTCCATCATCCGGCTGAAGTCTTGATCCAAGCGGGGGCTAAAGAGGTCCATCATCCGGCTGAAGTCTTCTATCAAGCGGCATCTTCAATCTTCTTTCTTCCGGATCCATCTTCATCCCGCCGACGCGGAACATCCATCCTGGCCGACGACTTCCCGACGAATGACGGTTCCTTTAAGGGACGTCATCCAAGATGGTGTCCCTCGAATTCCGATTGGCTGATAGGATTTTATCAGCCAATCGGAATTAAGGTAGGAAAATTCTGATTGGCTGATGGAATCAGCCAATCAGATTCAAGTTCAATCCGATTGGCTGATCCAATCAGCCAATCAGATTGAGCTCGCATTCTACTGGCTGTTCCGGCCAGGATGGATGTTCCGCATCGGCAGGATGAAGATGGATCCGGAAGAAAGAAGATTGAAGATGCCGCTTGATAGAAGACTTCAGCCGGATGATGGACCTCTTCAGCCCCCGCTTGGATCAAGACTTCAGCCGGACGATGGACCTCTTCAGCCCGATGATGGACCTCTTCAGCCCCCGCTTGGATCAAGACTTCAGCCCGATGATGGACCTCTTCAGCCCCCGCTTGGGCTTGGATGAAGACTTCGGAGCCTCTTCTGGACGGATCAGTGATACCCGGCGTGGTGAAGATAAGGCAGGGAGATCTTCAGGGGCTTAGTGTTAGGTTTATTTAAGGGGGGTTTGGGTTAGATTAGGGGTATGTGGGTTGTAATGTTGGGGGGGGGTATTGTATGTTTTTTTTTTACAAGCAAAAGAGCAGAATTCTTTGGGGAATGCCCCGCAAAAGGCCCTTTTAAGGGCTGGTAAGGTAAAAGAGCTTTTCAATATTTATTTTAGAATAGGGTAGGGCATTTTTTTATTTTGGGGTCTTTGTTATTTTATTAGGGGGCTTAGAGTAGGTGTAATTAGCTTAAAATTGTAATATTTTTATGTTTGTAAATTATTTTTTTATTTTTTGTAACTTAGTTCTTTTTGTATTTTTTGTACTTTAGTTAGTTTATTTAATTGTATTTATTTGTAGGTATTTGTATGTAAGTAATTTATTGATAGTGTAGTGTTAGGTTTAATTGTAGATAATTGTAGGTATTTTATTTAATTAATTTAATGATAGTGTAGTGTTAGGTTTAATTGTAACTTAGGTTAGGATTTATTTTACAGGTAATTTTGTAATTATTTTAACTAGATAGCTATTAAATAGTTATTAACTATTTAATAGCTATTGTACCTGGTTAAAATAAATACAAAGTTGCCTGTAAAATAAATATTAATCCTAAAATAGCTGCAATATAATTATAATTTATATTGTAGCTATATAAGGGTTTATTTTACAGGTAAATAACAGAATTTATACTTACCTGATAAATTACTTTCTCCAACGGTGTGTCCGGTCCACGGCGTCATCCATTACTTGTGGGAATATTCTCTTCCCCAACAGGAAATGGCAAAGAGCACAGCAAAAGCTGTCCATATAGCCCCTCCTCAGGCTCCGCCCCCCAGTCATTCGACCGACGGTTAGGAGAAAAAAGGAGAAACTATAGAGTGCCGTGGTGACTGTAGTGTACAGAGAAAGAAATTTTTCAAACCTGATTTAAAAAACCAGGGCGGGCCGTAGACCGGACACACCGTTGGAGAAAGTAATTTATCAGGTAAGCATAAATTCTGTTTTCTCCAACATTGGTGTGTCCGGTCCACGGCGTCATCCATTACTTGTGGGAACCAATACCAAAGCTTTAGGACACGGATGAAGGGAGGGAGCAAATCAGGTTACCTAAACGGAAGGCACCACGGCTTGCAAAACCTTTCTCCCAAAAACAGCCTCCGAAGAAGCAAAAGTATCAAATTTGTAAAATTTGGCAAAAGTGTGCAGAGAAGACCAAGTCGCTGCCTTACATATCTGATCAACAGAAGCCTCGTTCTTGAAGGCCCATGTGGAAGCCACAGCTCTAGTGGAGTGAGCTGTGACTCGTTCAGGAGGCTGCCGTCCGGCAGTCTCATAACCCAATCGGATAATGCTTTTCAGCCAGAAAGAAAGAGAGGTAGCCGTAGCTTTTTGTCCTCTCCTCTTACCAGAGTAAACGACAAACAAAGATGAGGTTTGTCTAAAATCCTTAGTTGCTTCTAAATAGAACTTTAAAGCACGAACTACATCTAAATTGTGTAACAAACGTTCCTTCTTTGAAACTGGATTCGGACACAGAGAAGGAACAACTATTTCCTGGTTAATATTCCTGTTGGAAACAACCTTCGGAAGAAAACCAGGCTTAGTACGCAAAACAACCTTATCTGAATGGAACACCAGATAGGGTGGATTACACTGTAAAGCAGATAATTCAGAAACTCTTCTTGCAGAAGAAATAGCAACCAAAAACAGAACTTTCCAAGATAGTAACTTGATATCTATGGAATGTAAGGGTTCAAACGGAACCCCTTGAAGAACTGAAAGAACTAAATTTAGACTCCAAGGAGGAGTCAAGGGTCTGTAAACAGGCTTGATTCTGACCAAAGCCTGTACAAAAGCTTGTACATCTGGCACAGCTGCCAGTCGTTTGTGTAACAAGACAGATAAAGCAGAAATCTGTCCCTTTAGAGAACTCGCTGACAATCCCTTATCCAAACCTCCTTGGAGAAAGGAGAGGATCTTAGGAATTTTAATCTTACTCCAGGAGAATCCCTTGGATTCACACCAACAGATATATTTTTTCCATATTTTATGGTAAATCTTTCTAGTCACAGGTTTTCTGGCTTGGACCAGAGTATCTATCACTGAATCTGAAAACCCACGCTTGGATAAAATCAAACGTTCAATTTCCAAGCAGTCAGCTGCAGAGAAACTAGATTTGGATGTTCGAATGGACCTTGTACTAGAAGATCCTGTCTCAAAGGTAGCTTCCATGGTGGAGCCGATGACATATTCACCAGGTCTGCATACCAAGTCCTGCGCGGCCACGCAGGAGCTATCAGAATCACTGAGGCCTTCTCCTGTTTGATCCTGGCTACAAGCCTGGGAAGGAGAGGGAACGGTGGAAACGCATAAGCTAGGTTGAATGACCAAGGCGCCACTAATGCATCCACTAGAGTCGCCTTGGGATCCCTGGATCTGGACCCGTAGCAAGGAACCTTGAAGTTCTGACGAGACGCCATCAGATCCATGTCTGCAATGCCCCATAATTGAGTCAACTGGGCAAAAACCTCTGGGTGGAGTTCCCACTCCCCCGGATGGAAAGTCTGACGACTCAGATAATCCGCCTCCCAGTTGTCTACTCCTGGGATGTGAATTGCAGATAGGTGGCAGGAGTGATCCTCCGCCCATTTGATGATTTTGGATACCTCTCTCATCGCCAAGGAACTCCTTGTTCCCCCCTGATGGTTGATGTAAGCTACAGTCGTCATGTTGTCTGACTGGAATCTTATTAATCCGGCCTTCGCTAGTTGAGGCCAAGCCCGGAGAGCATTGAATATCGCTCTCAGTTCCAGGATGTTTATCGGGAGAAGAGACTCTTCCCGAGACCATAGACCCTGAGCTTTCAGGGAATCCCAGACCGCGCCCCAGCCTAATAGACTGGCGTCGGTCGTGACAATGACCCACTCTGGCCTGCGGAAACTCATTCCCTGAGACAGGTGATCCTGGGACAACCACCAACGGAGTGAGTCTCTGGTCATCTGGTCTACTTGAATCTTTGGAGACAAGTCTGCATAGTCCCCATTCCACTGATTGAGCATGCACAGTTGTAATGGTCTTAGATGAATTCGAGCAAAAGGAACTATGTCCATTGCTGCAACCATCAACCCTACTATTTCCATGCACTGAGCTATGGAAGGCTGCAGAATAGAGTGAAGAACTTGACAAGCGTTTAGAAGCTTTGACTTTCTGACTTCTGTCAGGAAGATCTTCATTTCTAAAGAATCTATTATTGTTCCCAAAAAGGGAACTCTTGTCGACGGAGACAGGGAACTCTTTTCTACGTTCACCTTCCACCCGTGAGATCTGAGAAAGGCTAGAACAATGTCTGTATGAGCCTTTGCCTTGGAAAGAGACGACGCTTGAATTAGAATGTCGTCCAGATAAGGTGCCACTGCAATGCCCCTTGGTCTTAGAACCGCCAGAAGGGACCCAAGCACCTTTGTGAAAATTCTGGGAGCAGTGGCTAGTCCGAATGGGAGAGCCACGAACTGATAATGTTTGTCCAGAAAGGCGAACCTTAGGAACTGATGATGATCTTTGTGGATAGGAATATGTAGATACGCATCCTTTAAATCCACGGTAGTCATATATTGACCCTCCTGGATTGTAGGTAAAATTGTTCGAATGGTTTCCATTTTGAACGATGGAACTCTGAGAAATTTGTTTAGAATTTTTAAATCCAGAATTGGTCTGAAAGTTCCCTCTTTTTTGGGAACTACAAACAGGTTTGAGTAAAACCCCTGACCTTGTTCCACAGCTGGAACTGGGTGTATCACTCCCATCTTTAACAGGTCTTCTACACAATGTAAGAATGCCTGTCTCTTTATTTGGTTTGAAGATAAGTGAGACATGTGGAACCTTCCCCTTGGGGGTAGTTCCTTGAATTCTAGAAGATAACCCTGAGAGACTATTTCTAGTGCCCAGGGACCCTGAACATCTCTTGCCCAAGCCTGAGCAAAGAGAGAGAGTCTGCCCCCTACTAGATCCGGTCCCGGATCGGGGGCTACCCCTTCATGCTGTCTTGGTAGCAGCAGCAGGCTTCTTGGCCTGTTTACCCTTGTTCCAGCCTTGCATTGGTTTCCAAGCTGGTTTAGTCTGGGAAGCGTTACCCTCTTGTCTAGAGGCTGTAGAGTTGGAAGCCGGTCCGTTACTGAAATTGCGAAAGGAACAAAAATTGGACTTATTCTTAGCTTTGATAGGCCTATCTTGTGGGAGGGCATGGCCCTTTCCCCCAGTGATGTCTGAAATAATTTCTTTCAATTCTGGCCCAAAAAGGGTCTTACGTTTGAAAGGGATATTAAGCAATTTTGTCTTGGAAGATACATCCGCCGACCAAGACTTTAGCCAGAGCGCTCTGCGCGCCACAATTGCAAACCCTGAATTTTTCGCCGCTAATCTCGCTAACTGCAAAGCGGCATCTAAAATAAAGGAATTAGCTAACTTAAGTGCGTGAATTCTGTCCATGACCTCCTCATATGGAGTCTCCTTACTGAGCGACTTTTCCAGTTCCTCGAACCAGAAACACGCCGCTGTAGTGACAGGAATAATGCACGAAATTGGTTGAAGGAGGTAACCTTGCTGTACAAAAATCTTTTTAAGCAAACCCTCCAATTTTTTATCCATAGGATCTTTGAAAGCACAATTGTCCTCAATGGGAATAGTCGTGCGTTTGGCTAGTGTAGAAACCGCCCCCTCGACCTTAGGGACTGTTTGCCATGTGTCCTTCCTGGGGTCAACCATGGGGAACAATTTCTTAAATATAGGAGGAGGGACAAAAGGTATGCCTGGCTTCTCCCACTCCTTATTCACTATGTCCGCCACTCTTTTAGGTATCGGAAAGGCATCAGGGTGCACCGGGACCTCTAGGAATTTGTCCATCTTGCACAATTTTTCTGGGATGACCAAATTGTCACAATCATCCAGAGTAGATAGCACCTCCTTAACTAATGCGCGGAGATGCTCTAATTTAAATTTAAATGTCACAACATCAGGTTCTGCGTGCTGAGAAATTCTTCCTGAATCAGAAATTTCTCCATCTGACAAACCCTCCCTCACTGCCACTTCAGACTGGTGTGAGGGTATGACAGATAAATTATCATCAGCGCCCTCCTGCTCTACAGTTTTTAAAACTGAGCAATCGCGCTTTCTCTGAAATGCTGGCATTTTGGATAAAATATTAGCTATGGAGTTATCCATTACTGCCGTCAATTGTTGCATAGTAACAAGCATTGGCGCGCTAGAAGTACTAGGGGTCGCCTGCGCGGACATAACTGGTATAGACACAGAAGGAGAGGATGCAGAACTATCCCTACTTCCTTCATTTGAGGAATCATCCTGGGCAACCTTACTAAATGTGACAGTACTGTCCTTACTTTGTTTGGACGCCATGGCACAATTATCACATACATTTGAAGGGGGAACCACCTTGGCCTCCATACATACAGAACATGATCTATCTGAAGGTACAGACATGTTAGACAGGCTTAAACTGGTTAATAAAGCACAAAAACAGTTTTTAAACAAAACCGTTACTGTCTCTTTAAATGTTAAACAGAGTACACTTTATTACTGAATATGTGAAAAACTATGAAGGAATTATCCAATCTTTACCAAATTTTCACCACAGTGTCTTAATGCATTCAAAGTATTGCATACCCAGGGGGGTATACGATACCAATTCAAGCCTTCCAGGAACGTTTTCAGTGGATACCAGACCCTCTCACATGCAGCTGCATGCACTGCACTCAAAAGAAACTGCGCAATAATGGCGCGAAAATGAGGCTCTGCCTACTACAATGAAAGGCCCTTCCTGACTGGGAAGGTGTCTTAACTAGTGCCTGGCGTTAAAAACGTTCCCCAGATAATAAAAAGTGTGAAATCCACTTCAAACTGTAAATAATACTTAAATAAGCAATCGATTTAGCCCTTAAGAGTGTCCACCAGTTAATAGCCCATAATAAGCCCTTTATTCTTTTTGAGTCTAAGAAAATGGCTTACCGATCCCCATGAGGGAAAATGACAGCCTTCCAGCATTACACAGTCTTGTTAGAAAAATGGCTAGTCATAACTTGAGCAGAAAAGTCTGCAAACTGTTCCCCCCAACTGAAGTTCTCTGGGCTCAACAGTCCTGCGTGGGAACAGCAATTGATTTTAGTTACTGCTGCTAAAATCATACTCCTCTTTTAAACAGAACTCTTCATCTCTTTCTGTTTCAGAGTAAATTGTAACAACCAGTACTATTTCAAAATAACAAACTTTTGATAGAAGAATAAAAAACTACAACTAAACACCACATACTCTTCACCATCTCCGTGGAGATGCTACTTGTTCAGAGCGGCAAAGAGAATGACTGGGGGGCGGAGCCTGAGGAGGGGCTATATGGACAGCATTTGCTGTGCTCTTTGCCATTTCCTGTTGGGGAAGAGAATATTCCCACAAGTAATGGATGACGCCGTGGACCGGACACACCAATGTTGGAGAAATTTAGCTTTAAATAGGAATAATTTATTTAATAAGAAATAATTTATTTCGTTAGATAAAAATTATATTTAACTTAGGGGGGTGTTAGTGTTAGGGTTAGATTTAGCTTTAGGGGTTAATAAATTTATTAGAGTAGCGGTGAGGACCGGTCGGCAGATTAGGGGTTAATACTTGAAGTTAGGTGTCGGTGATGTTAGGGAGGGCAGATTAGGGGTTAATACTATTTATTATAGGGTTATTGAGGCGGGAGTAAGGCGGATTAGGGGTTAATAACTTTATTATAGTAGCGGTGAGGTCCGGTCGGCAGATTAGGGGTTAATAAGTGTAGGTAGGTGGCGGCGACGTTGGGGGGGGGCAGATTAGGGGTTAATAAATATAATATAGGGGTCGGCGGTGTTAGGGGCAGCAAATTAGGGGTACATAGGGATAATGTAGGTTGTGGCGGTGTACAGAGCAGCAGATTAGGGATTAAAAGTGTAATGCAGGGGTCAGCGATAGCGGGGGCGGCAGATTAGGGATTAATAAGTGTAAGGTTAGGGGTGTTTAGACTCGGGGTTCATGTTAGGGTGTTAGGTGCAGACTTAGGAAGTGTTTCCCCATAGGAAACAATGGGGCTGCGTTAGGAGCTGAACGCTGCTTTTTTGCAGGTGTTAGGTTTTTTTCAGCTCAAACGGCCCCATTGTTTCCAATGGAGGAATCGTGCACGAGCACGTTTTTGAAGCTGGCCGTGTCCGTAAGCACCGCTGGTATTTAGAGTTGCAGTGGCGGTAAATTATGCTCTATGCTCACTTTTTGGAGCCTAACGCAGCCCTTCTGTGAACTCTAAATACCAGCGGTATTTAAAAGGTGCGGGGGGAAAAAAGCACGCGTAGCTAAAGCACCCCTTTGGCCGCAGAACTCTAAATCTAGCCGCTGGTTTTCTTCCTAAGGTTGTTTCTAACAAGAATATTTATCAGGAAATTGTTGTTCCTTCATTGTGTCCTAATCCTTCTTCTAAGAAGGAGCGTCTGTAACATAATTTGGACGTAGTCCGTGCCCTGAAGTTCTACTTGCAGGCGACTAAGGAATTTCGCCAATCAACTTCATTGTTTGTTGTCTTTTCTGGGAGACGTAGGGGTCAGAAAGCTACGGCTACCTCTCTTTCTTTTTGGCTGAAGAGTATCATCCGTCTGGCATATGGGACTGTTGGACAGCAGCCTCCTGAACGAATTACAGCTCATTCCACTATGGCTGTGGCTTCCTCATGGGCATTTAAAGATGATGCTTCTGTTGAACAGATTTGCAAGGGTGCAACTTGGTCGTCTCTTCACACTTTTTCCAAATTTAACAAATTTTATACTTTCACCTCGTTTGAGGCTGTTTTTGGGAGAAAGTTTCTTCAAGCAGTGGTGCCTTCTGTTTAGGTTCCTGTCTTGTCCCTCCCTTTCATCAGTGTCCTATAGCTTTAGTATTGTATCTCATAAGTAAGGATGAAATCTGTGGACACGTCATATCTTGTAAAAGAAAAGGAAATGTATGCTTACCTGATAAATTTATTTCTTTTACGATATGACGAGTCCACGGCCCACCCTGTCGTTTTTGTTAGACAGGTTTTTATTCTTTGTTAATCTTCAGTCACCTCTGCTCCTTGGCTTTTCCTTTCTCTTCCTAACTTTGGTCGAATGACTGGGTTAGGGGAGAAGGGAGGAGCTATTTATGCAGCTCTGCTGTGGAACTCTTTGCCTCCTCCTGCTTACCAGGAGGCAATATCCCATAAGGATGAAATCCGTGGACTCGTCATATCGTAAAAAAAAAAAAAATTATCAGGTAAGCATAAATGTCCGTTTCACTGAAGCTCTGTAAACATCTTGCACTGACACCCTATAAACAACTTGCACTGACACCCTGTAAACATCTTTCACTGACGCCCTGTAAACATATTGCACTGACGCCCTATAAACATCTTGCACTGACGCCCTGTAGACATCTTTCACTGACGCCCTGTAAACATCTTTCACTGACGCCCTGTAAACATCTTGCACTGACGCCATGTAAACATCTTGCACTAACCCCCTGTAAACATCTTGCACTGACACCCTGTATACATCTTGCACCGACGCCCTGTAAACATCTTGCACTAACTCCCTGTAAACATCTTGCACCAACGCCCTGTAAACATCTTGCACTAACTCCCTGTAAATATCTTGCACTGACGCACTGTATACAACTTGCACTGATGCCCTGTAAACAACTTGCACTGACGCCCTGTAAACATCTTGCACTAACTCCCTGTAAACATCTTGCACTGACGCCCTGAAAACATCTTGCACCGATGCCCTGTAAACATCTTACATTAACTCCCTGTAAATATCTTGCACCGACGCCCTGTAAACATTTTGCACTAACTCCCTGTAAACATCTTGCAGATGCCCTGTATACAACTTGCACTGACACACTGTATACAACTTGCACTGATGCCCTGTATACAACTTGCACTGATGCCCTGTAAACATCTTGCACTAACTCCCTGTAAACATCTTGCACTGACGCCCTGTAAACATCTTGCACAGACACCCTGTAAACATCTTGCACAGACACCCTGTAAACATCTTGCACTGATGCCCTGTATACAACTTGCACTGACACCCTATAAACAACTTGCACTGATGCCCTGTATACAACTTGGACTGACGCCCTGTATGCAACTTGCACTGACGGCCTATAAACAACTTGCACTGACGCCCTGTATACAACTTGCACTGACACCCTGTAAACAACTTGCACTGACACCCTATATACAACTTGCACTGATGCCCTGTATACAACTTGCACTGACACCCTATAAACAACTTACACTGACGCAGTATAAACATCTTGCACTGACGCCCTATAAACATCTTGCACTGAAGCCCTCTAAACATCTTGCACTGACGCCCTATAAACATCTTGCACTGACGCCCTGTTTACAACTTGCACTGACTCCCTGTAAACAACTTGCACTGACGCCCTATAAACAACTTGCAATGACGCCCTGTATACAACTTGAACTGATGGCCCTATAAACAACTTGCACTGACGCCCTGTATACAACTTGCACTGACGCCCTGTATACAACTTGCACTGATGCCCTGTATACAACTTGGACTGACGCCCTGTATGCAACTTGCACTGACGGCCTATAAACAACTTGCACTGACGCCCTGTATACAACTTGCACTGACACCCTGTAAACAACTTGCACTGACACCCTATATACAACTTGCACTGACGCCCTGTATACAACTTGCACTGACACCCTATAAACAACTTACACTGACGCAGTATAAACATCTTGCACTGACGCCCTATAAACATCTTGCACTGAAGCCCTCTAAACATCTTGCACTGACGCCCTATAAACATCTTGCACTGACGCCCTGTTTACAACTTGCACTGACGCCCTGTAAACAACTTGCACTGACGCCCTATAAACAACTTGCAATGACGTCCTGTATACAACTTGCACTGATGGCCCTATAAACAACTTGCACTGACGCCCTGTATACAACTTGCACTGACGCCCTGTATACAACTTGCACTGACGCCCTATAAACAACTTGCACTGACGCCCTGTATACAACTTGCACCGAAGCACTGTATACAACTTGCACCGACTCCCTTTAACCATCTTGCACCGACGCCCTGTAAACATCTTGCACCGACGCCCTGTATACAATTTGCACTGAAGCCCTGTATACAACTTGCACTGACTCCCTGTAAACATCTAGCACTAATGCCCTGTAAACATCTTGCACTGACGCCCTGTAAACATCTTGCACTAACGCCCTGTATACAACTTGCACTGACGCCCTGTATACAACTTGCACTGACGCCCTATAAACAACTTGCACTGACGCCCTGTATACAACTTGCACTGAAGCACTGTATACAACTTGCACCGACTCCCTTTAACCATCTTGCACCGACGCCCTGTAAACATCTTGCACCGACGCCCTGTATACAACTTGCACTGAAGCCCTGTATACAACTTGCACTGACTCCCTGTAAACATCTAGCACTAATGCCCTGTAAACATCTTGCACTGACGCCCTGTAAACATCTTGCACTAACGCCCTGTATACAACTTGCACTGACGCACTGTATACAACTTGAACTGACGCCCTCTACACATCTTGCACTGATGCCCTGTATACAACTTGCACTGACACCCTATATACAACTTGCACTGACGCCCTGTAAACATCTTGCACTGACGCCCTGTAAATATCTTACACTGACGCCCTGTAAACATCTTGCACTGACGCCCTGCATACAACTTGCACAGACGCCCTGAAAAACATCTTGCACTGACGCCCTGTATACATAATGCACTGACGCCCTGTAAACATCTTGCACTGACGTCATGTATACAACTTGCACTGATGCCCTGTATACAACTTGCACAAATGTGCTGTAAACATCTTGCACTAACTCCCTGTAAACATATTGCACTGATGCCCTGTGAACATCTTGCACTGACGCCCTGTATACAACTTGCACTGACGCCCTGTATACAACTTGCACTGACGCCCTATAAACATCTTACACGAACGCCCTGTATACATCTTGCACAAACGCCCTGTAAACATCTTGCACAGACACCATGTATACATCTTGCACCGACGCCCTGTAAACATCTTGCACTAACTCCCTGTAAACATCTTGCACTGACACTCAGAGTATACAACTTGCACTGCCGCCCTATAAACATCTTGCATGGACGCCCTGTAAACATCTTGCATTGATGTCCTGTATACAACTTGCACTGACACCCTATAAACAACTTGCACTGACGCCCTGTAAACATATTGCACTGTCGCCCTGTATACAACTTGCACTGACACCCTATAAACAACTTGCAATGACGCCCTGTAAACATCTTGCACTGATGCCCTGTATACAACTTGCACTGACGCCCTATAAACAACTTGCACTGACGCCCTGTATACAACTTGCACTGACGACCTGTAAACATCTTGCACTAACTCCCTGTAAACATCTTGCACCGACGCCCTGTAAACATCTTGCACTAACTCCCTGTAAACATCTTGCACAGACGTCATGTATACATCTTGCACTGACGCCCTGTAAACATATTGCACTAACTCCCTGTAAACATCTTGCACGGACACCCTGTATACATCTTGCACCGACACCCTGTATACATCTTGCACCGACACCCTGTAAACATCTTGCAATAACTCCCTGTAAACATCTTGCACTGACACCCTGTATACATCTTGCACTAACTCCCTGTAAACATCTGGTACCGGCGCCCTGTAAACATCTTGCACTAACTCCCTGTAAACATCTTGCACTGACGCCCTGTATAGAACTTGCACTGATGCACTGTATACAACTTGCACTGATGCCCTGTAAACAACTTGAACTGACGCTCTGTAAACATCTTGCACTAACTCCCTGTAAACATCTTGCACTGACACCCTGTATACATCTTGCATGGATGCCCTGTAAACATCTTGCATTAACTCCCTGTAAATATCTTGCACCGACGCCCTGTAAACATCTTGCACTAACTCCCTGTAAACATCTTGCACTGATGCCCTGTATACAACTTGCACTGACGCACTGTATACAACTTGCACTGATGCCTTGTATACAACTTGCACTGATGCCCTGTAAACATCTTGCACTAACTCCCTGTAAACATCTTGCACTGACGACCTGTAAACATCTTGCACAGACACCCTGTAAACATGTTGCACTGATGCCCTGTATACAACTTGCACTGACACCCTATAAACAACTTGCACTGATGACCTGCATACAACTTGCACTGACGGCCTATAAACAACTTGCACTGACGCCCTGTATACAACTTGCACTGACACCCTGTATACAACTTGCACTGATGCCCTATATACAACTTGCACTGACGCCCTGTATACAACTTGCACTGACACCCTATAAACAACTTGCACTGACGCCCTATAAACATCTTGCACTGACTAACGCCCTATAAACATCTTGCACTGAAGCCCTGTAAACATCTTGCACTGACGCCCTATAAACATCTTGCACTGACGCCCTGTTTACAACTTGCACTGACGCCCTGTAAACAACTTGCACTGACGCCCTATAAACAACTTGCAAACTCCCTGTAAACATCTTGCACTGACAACCTGTATACATCTTGCACCGATGCCCTGTAAACATCTTGCATTAACTCCCTGTAAACATCTTGCACCAACGCCCTGTAAACATCTTGCACTAACTCCCTGTAAACATCTTGCACTGATGCCCTGTATAAAACTTGCACTGACGCAATGTATAGAACTTGCACTGATGCCTTGTATACAACTTGCACTGATGCCCTGTAAACATCTTGCACTAACTCCCTGTAAACATCTTACACTGACGCCCTGTAAACATCTTGCACAGACACCCTGTAAACATCTTTCACTGATGCCCCGTATACAACTAGCACTGACACCCTATAAACAACTTGCACTGATGCCCTGTATACGGCTTGCACTGACGGCCTATAAACAACTTGCACTGACGCCCTGTATACAACTTGCACTGACACCCTGTATACAACTTGCACTGACGCCCTATAAACATCTTACACGAACGCCCTGTATACATCTTGCACAAACGCCCTGTAAACATCTTGCACAGACACCATGTATACATCTTGCACCGACCCCCTGTAAACATCTTGCACTAACTCCCTGTAAACATCTTGCACTGACACTCAGAGTATACAACTTGCACTGCCGCCCTATAAACATCTTGCATGGACGCCCTGTAAACATCTTGCATTGATGTCCTGTATACAACTTGCACTGACACCCTATAAACAACTTGCACTGACGCCCTGTAAACATATTGCACTGTCGCCCTGTATACAACTTGCACTGACACCCTTTAAACAACTTGCAATGACGCCCTGTAAACATCTTGCACTGATGCCCTGTATACAACTTGCACTGACGCCCTATAAACAACTTGCACTGACGCCCTGTATACAACTTGCACTGACGACCTGTAAACATCTTGCACTAACTCCCTGTAAACATCTTGCACCGACGCCCTGTAAACATCTTGCACTAACTCCCTGTAAACATCTTGCACAGACGTCATGTATACATCTTGCACTGACGCCCTGTAAACATATTGCACTAACTCCCTGTAAACATCTTGCACGGACACCCTGTATACATCTTGCACCGAGACCCTGTAAACATCTTGCAATAACTCCCTGTAAACATCTTGCACTGACACCCTGTATACATCTTGCACTAACTCCCTGTAAACATCTGGTACCGGCGCCCTGTAAACATCTTGCACTAACTCCCTGTAAACATCTTGCACTGACGCCCTGTATACAACTTGCACTGATGCACTGTATACAACTTGCACTGATGCCCTGTAAACAACTTGAACTGACGCTCTGTAAACATCTTGCACTAACTCCCTGTAAACATCTTGCACTGACACCCTGTATACATCTTGCATGGATGCCCTGTAAACATCTTGCATTAACTCCCTGTAAATATCTTGCACCGACGCCCTGTAAACATCTTGCACTAACTCCCTGTAAACATCTTGCACTGATGCCCTGTATACAACTTGCACTGACGCACTGTATACAACTTGCACTGATGCCTTGTATACAACTTGCACTGATGCCCTGTAAACATCTTGCACTAACTCCCTGTAAACATCTTGCACTGACGACCTGTAAACATCTTGCACAGACACCCTGTAAACATCTTGCACTGATGCCCTGTATACAACTTGCACTGACACCCTATAAACAACTTGCACTGATGCCCTGCATACAACTTGCACTGACGGCCTATAAACAACTTGCACTGACGCCCTGTATACAACTTGCACTGACACCCTGTATACAACTTGCACTGATGCCCTATATACAACTTGCACTGACGCCCTGTATACAACTTGCACTGACACCCTATAAACAACTTGCACTGACGCCCTATAAACATCTTGCACTGACTAACGCCCTATAAACATCTTGCACTGAAGCCCTGTAAACATCTTGCACTGACGCCCTATAAACATCTTGCACTGACTAACGCCCTATAAACATCTTGCACTGACGCCCTGTTTACAACTTGCACTGACGCCCTGTAAACAACTTGCACTGACGCCCTATAAACAACTTGCAAACTCCCTGTAAACATCTTGCACTGACAACCTGTATACATCTTGCACCGATGCCCTGTAAACATCTTGCATTAACTCCCTGTAAACATCTTGCACCAACGCCCTGTAAACATCTTGCACTAACTCCCTGTAAACATCTTGCACTGATGCCCTGTATAAAACTTGCACTGACGCAATGTATAGAACTTGCACTGATGCCTTGTATACAACTTGCACTGATGCCCTGTAAACATCTTGCACTAACTCCCTGTAAACATCTTACACTGACGCCCTATAAACATCTTGCACTGACGCCCTATAAACATCTTGCACTGACGCCCTGTTTACAACTTGCACTGACGCCCTGTAAACAACTTGCACTGACGCCCTATAAACAACTTGCAAACTCCCTGTAAGCATCTTGCACTGACAACCTGTATACATCTTGCACCGATGCCCTGTAAACATCTTGCATTAACTCCCTGTAAACATCTTGCACCAACGCCCTGTAAACATCTTGCACTAACTCCCTGTAAACATCTTGCACTGATGCCCTGTATAAAACTTGCACTGACGCAATGTATAGAACTTGCACTGATGCCTTGTATACAACTTGCACTGATGCCCTGTAAACATCTTGCACTAACTCCCTGTAAACATCTTACACTGACGCCCTGTAAACATCTTGCACAGACACCCTGTAAACATCTTGCACTGATGCCCCGTATACAACTAGCACTGACACCCTATAAACAACTTGCACTGATGCCCTGTATACGGCTTGCACTGACGGCCTATAAACAACTTGCACTGACGCCCTGTATACAACTTGCACTGACACCCTGTATACAACTTGCACTGATGCCCTATATACAACTTGCACTGACACCCTATAAACAACTTGCACTGACGCCCTATAAACATCTTGCACTGAAGCCCTGTAAACATCTTGCACTGACGCCCTATAAACATCTTGCACTGACGCCCTGTTTACAACTTGCACTGACGCCCTGTAAACAACTTGCACTGACGCCCTATAAACAACTTGCAATGACGCCCTGTATACAACTTGCACTGACGCCCTATAAACAACTTGCAGTAACGCCCTGTATACAACTTGCACTGAAGCCCTGTATACAACTTGCACGTACTCCCTGTAAACATCTTACACTGACGCCCTGTAAATATCTTGCACCGACGCCCTGTATACAACTTGCACTGAAGCCCTGTATACAACTTGCACGTACTCCATGTAAACATCTTTCACTGACGTCCTGTAAACATCTTGCACCGACGCCCTGTAAACATTGTGCACTGACGCCCTGTATACAACTTGCACTGACGCCCTGTAAACATCTTGCACTGATGCCCTGTAAACATCTTGCACTGACGCCCTGTAAACATCTTGCACTAACGCCCTGTATACACCTTGCACTGACGCACTGTATACAACTTGCACTGACGCCCTGTAAACATCTTGCACTCCTGCATACAACTTGGTACAGACGCCCTGAAAAACATCTTGCACTGACGTCATGTATACATATTGCACTGACGCACTGTAAACATCTTGCACTGACGCCATGTATACAACTTGCACAAATGTGCTGTAAACATCTTGCACTGACTCCCTGTAAACATCTTGCACTGACGCCCTGTAAACATCTTGCACTGACGCCCTGTAAACATCTTGACCTAACTCCCTGTAAACATCTTGCACTGACGCCCTGTAAACATCTTGCACGGACGCCCTGTATACATCTTGCACCGACGCCCTGTAAACATCTTGCACCGACGCCCTGTAAACATCTTGCACTAACTCCCTGTAAACATCTTGCACTGACACTCTGTATACAACTTGCACTGCCGCCCTGTAAACATCTTGCATGGACGCCCTGTAAACATCTTGCACTGATGTCCTGTATACAACTTGCACTGACACCCTATAAACAACTTGCACTGACGCCCTGTAAACATATTGCACTGGCGCCCTGTATACAACTTGCACTGACGCCCTATAAACAACTTGCACTGACGCCCTGTAAACATCTTGCACTGATGCCCTGTATACAACTTGCACTGACGCCCTATAAACAACTTGCACTGACGCCCTGTATACAACGTGCACTGACGCCCTGTAAACATCTTGAACTAACTCCCTGTAAACATCTTGCACCAGCGCCCTGTAAACATCTTGCACTAACTCCCTGTAAACATCTTGCACTGACGCCCT
Organism: Bombina bombina; assembly: GCF_027579735.1. Classification (NCBI taxonomy): domain Eukaryota; kingdom Metazoa; phylum Chordata; class Amphibia; order Anura; family Bombinatoridae; genus Bombina; species Bombina bombina. The sequence continues at coordinate 37,796 of NW_026512685.1, forward strand.
ATAAACAACTTGCACTGACGCCCTGTAAACATCTTGCATTGATGCCCTGTATACAACGTGCACTGATGCCCTATAAACAACGTGCACTGACGGCCTGTATACAACTTGCACTGACGCCCTGTAAACATCTTGCACTAACTCCCTGTAAACATCTTGCACCGGCGCCCTGTAAACATCTTGCACTAACTCCCTGTAAACATCTTGCACTAACTCCCTGTAAACATCTTGCACCGGCACCCTGTAAACATCTTGCACCGGCGCCCTGTAAACATCTTGCACTAACTCTCTGTAAACATCTTGCACGGACGTCATGTATACATCTTGCACCGACGCCCTGTAAACATCTTGCACTAACTCCGTGTAAACATCTTGCACCGACACCCTGTATACATCTTGCAACGACACCCTGTAAACATCTTGCACTAACTCCCTGTAAACATCTTGCACTGACACCCTGTATACATCTTGCACCGACGCCCTGTAAACATCTTGCAATAACTCCCTGTAAACATCTTGCACCGGCGCCCTGTAAACATCTTGCACTAACTCCCTGTAAACATCTTGCACTGAATCCCTGTATATAACTTGCACTGACGCACTGTATACAACTTGCACTGATGCCCTGTAAACAACTTGCACTGACGCCCTGTAAACATCTTGCACTAACTCCCTGTAAACATCTTGCACTGACGCCCTGTATACATCTTGCCCCGACGCCCTGTAAACATCTTGCACTAACTCCCTGTAAACATCTTGCACCGACGCCCTGTAAACATCTTGCACTGACGCCCTGTATACAACTTGCACTGACGCACTGCATACAACTTGCAGTAATGCCCTGTAAACATCTTGCACCGACGCCCTGTAAACATCTTGCACTAACTCCCTGTAAACATCTTGCACTGGCGCCCTGTATACAACTTGCACTGATGCCCTGTAAACAACTTGCACTAACTCCCTGTAAACATCTTGCACTGACGCACTGTATACAACTTGCACTGATGCCCTGTAAACAACTTGCACTGATGCCCTGTAAACATCTTGCACTGACGCCCTGTAAACATCTTGCACGGACGCCCTGTAAACATCTTGCACTGATGCCCTGTATACAACTTGCAGACGCCCTATAAACAACTTGCACTGACGCCCTGTATACAACTTGCACTGATGCCCTGTATACAACTTGCACTAACGGTCTATACACAACTTGCACTGACGCCCTGTATAAAACTTGCACTGACACCCTGTATACAACTTGCACTGACACCCTATATACAACTTGCACTGACGCCCTGTATACAACTTGCACTGACGCCCTATATACAACTTGCACTGACGCCCTGTATACAACTTGCACTGACCCCCTGTAAACATCTTGCACTGACGCCCTGTATACAACTTGCACTGACGCCTTGTATACAACTTGCACTGACACCCTGTATACAAATTGCACTGACGCCCTGTACACAACTTGCACTGACGCCCTATATACAACTTGCACTGACGCCCTGTAAACATCTTGCACGGACGCCCTGTAAACATCTTGCACTGATGCCCTGTATACAACTTGCACTGATGCCCTATAAACAACTTGCACTGACGCCCTGTATACAACTTGCACTGACAGCCTATAAACAACTTGCACTGACACCCTGTATAAAACTTTCACTGACACCCTGTATACAACTTGCACTGACACCCTATATATAACTTGCACTGACGCCCTGTATACAAATTTCACTGACACCCTGTATACAACTTGCACTGACGCCGTATATACAACTTGCACTGACGCCCTATAAACAACTTGCACTGACGCCCTGTATACAACTTGCACTGACGCCCTATAAACAACTTGCACTGACGCCCTGTATACAACTTGCACTGACGCCCTGTATACAACATGCACTGACGCCCTATATACAGCTTGCACTGAGGCCCTGTAAACAACTTGCACTGACGCCCTTTATACAATTTGCACTGACACCCTGTATACAACTTGCACTGACGCCCTGTATACAACACGCACTGACGCCCTATATACAACTTACACTGAGGCCCTGTATACAACTTGCACTGACGCCCTGTATACAACTTGCCCTGTAAACAACTTGCACAAATTAAATTATGTGCGGCCTGCAGTAGTAGAAACAAATTGCATGCACTGATGGGGAAAAACAATGTTAATGAAAATTAAATTATTACAAGTGATGAACAAATATTACTGAATGCAACTCATTGTAGGTGCTGTGTGTCCAACTGAACAACATGTTCCTGTAATTTAGCGATTCTCTGAGCTGCTGCTGTAGCCATATGTGGGTTAGAAAGAACCATATTGCGTATTTTTCATTACAGTGTTAACGCTCACTCACCTCCTTGAATGTAAATGTTTCTTTCTGTGCACCAGCAGATTTCAGCAGATTCAGTAGATCCAGCTTTACTTTATACTACGAAAGAACAATAAAACAAAATAAATTTGCTTACCTAATAAATTAATTTATTTTATGGTATGAGAGTCTACGAGCCATTACTCTTGATTATTCAGCTACTGGCAACTAGGAGGCAAAGATTCGTCACATTACACAAGCTGTTAATCCCTTTCACTTATCTGGGGCCCAATCCAATATGCAGCGTCGCCTGCAAAAGCCGGCGACGCCGAATTTTGCGCGGGTTTGGTATCACATATACGGCGTAACCTAGAAGTTACGCTCGTATATTTCTGCCTTCGCCCGTAGTTTTTTGGGCCATAGACAGGTATACCAAACCCGCGCAGTTTGGTATCCAATATACAGCGTAAGGACTTACGTGGCGAAAATGGAGAAATCTTACTCCATTTTCACCTCGACACAAATCGCAGCCGTAGTAAGCCTTACGCTGTGTATTGGAGCCCCGTAACTCCCTAAACTACCTTCAAAATAGAACCTAACACCTAATGCATGCGCAATGTCTATCTACCTGTCAACCGCGAACTGCTAAATAAAACCTAACACCTAACGCATGCGCAATGTCTATCTACCTGTCAACTGCGATCCCCGCCGCAATCCCTAATAAAGTATTTAACCCCTAAACCGCCGCTCCCGGACCCCGCCGCCACCTACATTAAAAGTATAAACCCCTAATGTGATCCCCCTACACCGTCTCCAGCTACATTACATAACCCCCTAATGTGAGCTCCTACCCCACCGCCAGCTATATTGAACTACCCCCTAATGTGAGCCCCTTACACCGCCGCCAGCTACATTAAACTACCCCCTAATGTGAGTCCCTTACACCGCCGCCAGCTACATTAAACTACCCCCTAATGTGAGCTCCTTACACCGCCGCCAGCTACATTAAACTACCCCCTAATGTGAGCCCCTTACACCGCCGCCAGCTACATTAAACTACCCCCTAATGTGAGCTCCTACCCCGCCGTCAGCTACATTAAACTACCCCCTAATGTGAGCTTCTACCCCGCCGCCAGCTATATTAAAAATATTAACCCCTAATCTAATCCCCCTACCCTGCCGCCAGCTATATTAAATGTATTAACCCCTTATCTAATCCCCCTACACCGCCGCCAGCTATATTAAATACATTAACCCCTAATCTAATCCCCCTAAAGTAATCACCTCTATTACCAGCCCTTAAAAGGGCCTTTTGCGTGACATTGCCCCAAAGTAACAGCTCTACTGCCAGCCCTTAAAAGGGCTTTTGGCGGGGCATTTCCCCAAAGTAATCAGCTCTTTTACCAGCCCTTAAAAGGGCTTTTTGCGGGGCATTGTCACAAAGTAATCAGCTCTTTTGTATCTAATCTAAATCCCCCTACACCGCCGCCACCTATAATAAATGTATTACCCCCTAATCTAATCCCCCTACACCGCCGCCACCTATATTAAAAATATTAACCCCTAATCTAATCCCCCTACACTGCCGCCACTTATATTAAATAGATTAACCCCTAATCTAATCCCCCTACACCGCCGTCAGCTATATTAACTATATTAACCCTAATTATATTAGGGTTAATATAGTTAATATAGTTATTATATTATATATATTAACTATATTAACCCTAATTATATTAGGGTTAATATAGTTATTATATTATATATATATATTAACTACATTAACCCTAATTATATTAGGGTTAATATAGTTAATATCGTTATTATATTATATATATATATATATATATATATTAAGTATAATAACCCTATCTAACTCTAACATCCCTAACTAAATTCTTATTAAAATACATCTAATTAATATTAATATTATTAATTAAAATATTCCTATTTAAATCTAAATACTTACCTATAAAATAAACCCTAAGATAGCTACAATGTAATTAATAATTACATTGTAGTTATTTTAGGTTTATATTTATTTTACAGGTAACTTGGTATTTATTTAAACTAGGTACAATAGCTATTAAATAGTTAATAACTATTTAATAGCTACCTAGTTAAAATAATTACCAATTTACCTGTTAAATAAATCCTAACCTAAGTTACAAATACACCTACACTATCAATAAATTAAATAAACTACAAATATCTAAACTAAAATACAATTAAATAAGCAGAGCTGTCTATATAGCTCCTCTCCTAACTGCCACCTCCAGTCATTCTCTTGCAACTCTCGACAAGCATGGAAGCAGTAAGAGAGATGTGGTGAAATGTAGTTGTTTTTTCTTCAATTCAAAAGTTTGTTATTTTCAAATGGTACCGGAGTTGTACTATTTTGGTCCCAGGCAGAAAATAGAAGAAAATAAATCCTGTAAAATAAATCCTAACCTAAGTTACAAATACACCTACACTATCCATAAATTGAACTACAAATATCTAAACTAAAAACATAATTTATGCTTACCTGATAAATTTATTTCTCTTGTAGTGTATCCAGTCCACGGATCATCCATTACTTGTGGGATATTCTCCTTCCCAACAGGAAGTTGCAAGAGGATCACCCACAGCAGAGCTGCTATATAGATCCTCCCCTCACTGCCATATCCAGTCATTCGACCGAAACAAACCGAAAAAGGAGAAACCATAGGGTGCAGTGGTGACTGTAGTTTAATTAAAATTTAGACCTGCCTTAAAAGGACAGGGCGGGCCGTGGACTGGATACACTACAAGAGAAATAAATTTATCAGGTAAGCATAAATTATGTTTTCTCTTGTTAAGTGTATCCAGTCCACGGATCATCCATTACTTGTGGGATACCAATACCAAAGCTAAAGTACACGGATGATGGGAGGGACAAGGCAGGAACTTAAACGGAAGGAACCACTGCCTGTAGAACCTTTCTCCCAAAAACAGCCTCCGAAGAAGCAAAAGTATCAAATTTGTAAAATTTGGAAAAGGTATGAAGCGAAGACCAAGTTGCAGCCTTGCAAATCTGTTCAACAGAAGCCTCATTTTTAAAGGCCCAGGTGGAAGCCACAGCTCTAGTGGAATGAGCTGTAATCCTTTCAGGGGGCTGCTGTCCAGCAGTCTCATAGGCTAAACGGATTATACTCCGAAGCCAAAAAGAGAGAGAGGTTGCCGAGGCATTTTGACCTCTCCTCTGTCCAGAGTAAACAACAAACAGGTTAGATGTTTGACGAAAATCTTTAGTAGCTTGTAAGTAAAACTTCAAGGCACGAACTACGTCTAGATTATGCAAAAGACGTTCCTTCTTTGAAGAAGGATTAGGACATAATGATGGAACAACAATCTCTTGATTGATATTCTTGTTAGAAACCACCTTGGGTAAAAACCCAGGTTTTGTACGCAGAACTACTTTATCTGAATGAAAGATCAGATAAGGAGAATCACAATGTAAGGCAGATAACTCAGAGACTCTCCGAGCCGAGGAAATAGCCATCAGAAAAAAGAACTTTCCATGATAGAAGTTTGATATCAATAGAATGAAGGGGTTCAAACGGAACCCCTTGAAGAACTTTAAGAACCAAGTTTAAGCTCCATGGAGGAGCAACAGGTTTAAACACAGGCTTAATTCTAACTAAACCCTGACAAAATGCCTGAACGTCTGGAACTTCTGCCAGACGCTTGTGTAAAAGAATAGACAGAGCAGAAATCAGTGGCGTCACTAGGGGGGAGCGGGGGGGCGGGCCGCACCCGGGTGACACCCACCAGGGGGTGACACCAAAAAAAAAAAAAAAAAAAAAAATATTTTTTTTTTTTTTTTAATTTTATTGAAATTCAAAGAAATACAATGTTGAGATGCATAGATTTTTTTTATTAGAGGCTGGCATTTGTGAACATTGGTGGGACTGGGGAAGATGTAGACACACAATTTTTTTGCCCCTTGAGCCAGTGCTGCAATTTCAACAAATGGTTTTCCCGGCTGCTTTTGCTTGTTTGTACTTTGCTTCTCCCCTGCCCAATTTCGCTATGAATGTTGTGGGCATGCCGTGGGGCTTGCAAAGTTGCGCTGCTAGCCTAAACCTGCCTGCCTATCTGTGCTCACTGCTCAGTGATATGTGGAGCAGTGGAGTCACTCACTGCTGTGCTGTCTCTCTAAACGGGAACTGGCAAATCATGAGGGGATGCCTGGCACCTGACCGCATGACTGTTTGACACTGTCTTTAAAGTGAAGGAGCCACGTATGATGCCCACCAGACCATTACGGTTACGGTACACTAAGTGCACACTGAACAGGTAGGAGGGCGGGCGGGGGTCTGGGGGTGGGCAGAGTGCAGAGGTGATTGGCCATAAGAAGCGGTAGGCATGCGGCCCGGGGCTGTGCACTGACAGACTTGGAACAGAGTCAGAGAGCAGAATTTTCATAGTTTGCGCGCCTAAACCTTTTCTTCAGTGATTTATTTTTAGAGTGCTCTGTTTATCTTTCATTTGATGCTCTGCTGAGCCAGGGAGCAGCTCTAGGCATGAGCTTTATAATTAATGCAGTGCAGTTTACATATTTTGTATGTGTGTGTCTGAGTTTTTTTGTGTGTGTGTGTCTCAGTGTTTTTGTGTGTGTGTCTGAGTGTGTTTCCGAGTGTTTGTGTGTGCATCTGAGTATGTTTTAAGTGTGTCTGAGTGTTTGTATGTGTGTTTGCCTGTGTTTTTGTGCGTGTCTGCTTTCTGGGGGGGGGTGACACCATAACTTACCGCACCGGGTGACACCAACCCTAGTGACGCCACTGGCAGAAATCTGTCCCTTTAAAGAACTAGCTGATAATCCTTTGTCCAAACCCTCTTGGAGGAAGGACAATATCCTAGGAATCCTAACCCTACTCCATGAGTAATTCTTGGATTCACACCAATGAAGATATTTACGCCATAGCTTGTGACAGATTTTCCTGGTGACAGGCTTTCGTGCCTGTATTAAGGTATCAATGACTGACTCGGAGAAGCCACGCTTTGATAGAATCAAGCGTTCAATCTCCATGCAGTCAGTCTCAGAGAAATAAGATTCGGATGATTGAAAGGACCTTGTATGAGAAGGTCTTGTCTCAGAGGCAGAGTCCATGGTGGAAAGGATGACATGTCCACTAGGTCTGCATACCAGGTCCTGCGTGTCCACGCAGGCGCTATAAGAATCACCGATGCCCTATCCTGTCTGATTTTGGCAATCAGTCGAGGGAGCAGAGGAAACGGTGGAAACACATAAGCCAGGTTGAAGAACCAAGGAGCTGCTAGAGCATCTATCAGCGTCGCTTCTGGGTCCCTGGACCTGGATCCGTAACAAGGAAGCTTGGCGTTCTGGCGAGACGCCATGAGATCCAGTTCTGGTTTGCCCCAACGATGAACCAATTGAGCAAACACCTCCGGATGGAGTTCCCACTCCCACGGATGAAAAACAGAATTTATGTTTACCTGATAAATTACTTTCTCCAACGGTGTGTCCGGTCCACGGCGTCATCCTTACTTGTGGGATATTCTCTTCCCCAACAGGAAATGGCAAAGAGCCCAGCAAAGCTGGTCACATGATCCCTCCTAGGCTCCGCCTTCCCCAGTCATTCGACCGACGTAAAGGAGGAATATTTGCATAGGAGAAATCATATGATACCGTGGTGACTGTAGTTAGAGAAAATAAATCATCAGACCTGATTAAAAAACCAGGGCGGGCCGTGGACCGGACACACCGTTGGAGAAAGTAATTTATCAGGTAAACATAAATTCTGTTTTCTCCAACATAGGTGTGTCCGGTCCACGGCGTCATCCTTACTTGTGGGAACCAATACCAAAGCTTTAGGACACGGATGATGGGAGGGAGCAAATCAGGTCACCTAGATGGAAGGCACCACGGCTTGCAAAACCTTTCTCCCAAAAATAGCCTCAGAAGAAGCAAAAGTGTAAGATAAACTGTATCTTTTAGAATTGTAGTGTGTTGCTAGTTGCAAACGCCAAGAGATACAAATTATAACCTGGCAATATGCTTCAAGCGTTTTGCTAAGAGTGAACTCACAGGAAATGCTGCTAGACAAATATGATTCTATTCAGACAAACAAGTGTGCAAGTCTGATAAATTCACAGAGGCAAATATGGATAGCTAGATCAAAAATAGAGTTCTTTAGCATAAGATCAATTGTTAATATAAAGACTGAGTAAGTACTGTTGATAATATGAACTAGAAACAACTTGAGAGAATCTGATTAGCAGAGTTATACTTGCGGTAGCCTGTGCTTGGCTTTCCCTTGCAGCATGGATCGCTGTAATGGCGGAGTGAGACTGGAGTTCTTCCTGAGAGCTGAGTGGCTAGTTGCAGTACTGGTCAGGCTGAGAGATTGTTCTGTAGCTTCCGGAAGGAAGGTGAGTTGAAGTCCTAGCGAAGCAGGTGAATGAATCAGCTGCAGCTGGAGATGTGAGAAAATCCTCTGTAATACTGTGGTGGAGCTGCACTTTAGGAGAGAGACTGACAGGCAATCTATGAAATGGATTCAGATGGCTGTGCAGATTAAGTGTCTTTAGTAGAAAGCAGCAATTAGTTAGAAAGTTCCTTTTTGAGGGTTAAATTTAAATAAACAAAAGTTCAATATCACTCAGTTTGAGATGATAGCAGGAGTGACTTGATTTCTGTGAAGTATTCCAATCAGAACAAACAAAATAATCAAGCAAAGTAGATCTCAGGAAGTGAGGTTTTATAGGCAGGTGAAAAGGTGGAAGTGGAATGTCTTAAAGGGACATTACAGATCCCCCCCCTCAAAGCATCCGCTCCGAGGATGCAGGCTTAGCAGGATAACGCCTATGGAAAGCATCCAAGAGACGGGTAGCATGAACATGAGACCTGGGTACCCAGGAATCCTCCTCAGGACCGTAGCCCTTCCAACGGATGAGGTACTCCAAATGACCACGGTACATACGGGAGTCGAGTATAGAATCCAACTCAAATTCGTCATGGTCATCCAAGTGAATGGGCGGAGGTGGTTCTTTCGGCCTGCCCCTAAAGGTGCTGGATGTATATGGTTTCAGCAAAGACACATGAAACGTGGGATGCACCTTGTATCTAGGTGGCAGTTGTAGGGTCACAGAGGTTGGATTGAGTATCTTCTTTATAGGAAAGGGGCCAATGTATTGGTTAGCCAACTTCCTTGAAGGAACAGATAATTTCAGATATTTCGTGGATAGCCATACCAAATCACCTAATTTGTAATTCGGACTATCTCTGTGTCTTAAATCGTAGTAATGTTTCTGCGAGGCTTTGGCAACCTGTAGATGTTCCTTTAGTAAGATAAGAGAGTCCTGGAGATTGATGAGATATGAAGTGGCTGCTGGTGAAGTAGAACCTATACGCGAAAGTGGAATGCTTTGTGGGTGGTAACCATAGGTAGCATAGAATGGACTGACTTTAGTCGAGGCTGATATTGAGTTGTTGTATGAATATTCAGCTAGAGGGAGAAGAGAGTACCAATTGTCTTGCAAATGTGTTATATAGCAACGAAGATACTGTTCTAAAATCCCGTTAATTCGTTCGGTTAAACCATTAGCCTGAGGATGGTAAGAAGTTGTTAATCTAGGTCGTATACGTAGAACTGAACATAAAGCTTTCCAAAAATGTGAAGTGAACTGAGTCCCTCGGTCTGTTATGATGGATTGAGGGATTCCATGGAGACGTACTATATGTTTTATGAATGCGTCTGCGGTGTGAGTTGCAGATGGCAAAGACGGTAGGGGAACAAAATGTGCTAATTTCGTGAGATGGTCGACCACCACCATAATGGTGTTATGGTTTTGAGATACTGGCAATTCCACTATAAAATCCATTGAAATTATTGTCCAAGGAATATCCGGAATTGGTAAAGGTGTGAGTAGTCCAATGGGCTTTAGTTTCTGAGTTTTATTTCTAGCACAGACTGTACATGATACTATGTACTGTTGAATGGCATCTGCCATCTTAGGCCACCAAAAATATCTCTTAATTGCTTCCTTAGTCTTATATATACCTTGGTGTCCAGAAAGGGGGTTATCATGGAATTGTTGCAAGATATAAGTCCTAAGTAGTGTAGGTATATAGATCTTGTCATGGTAAGTATAAAGTCCTGTTTTGTCTTTTTGTAGTTGTGGGATGTCTGGTATGTCATCAGTTTGAAGAGCTTTGAGGATATCGTTTTCAAATGGTGTGAGGTTACCTATAATTTTGTCTGGAGGTATGAGACACATGTTATGTTCTGTCTTTTGATTTTGTTCATATACACGTGAAAGAGCATCAGCTCTAGAATTTAAAGGTCCTGGTCTGTATGTTATTACAAAGTTAAACCTGTCAAGGAATAATGCCCAACGGACCTGACGTGACGAGAGGGTTCTACTCTGACGTAAATATTGAAGATTTTTATGATCAGTGTATATTGTGAATGGTCTGTTAGTACCTTCTAAGATATGTCTCCAGACTTCTAAAGCAGTCTTAATGGCCAACAGTTCCTTGTCGCCAATCGTATAATTTAGTTCTGCAGGTTGCAAAACTCTTGAATAGTAGGCAACTGGATGAAGCGTAGTATCTGTACTAGTTCTTTGGGAAAGGATTGCTCCTATGCCAATGTCTGATGCATCTGTTTCTACTATAAATTCACAAGTATGATCAGGGATTGACAAGATGGGTGCTGATGAAAATTTCTCTTTCAAGAGTTTAAAAGATGCATCGGCTTCTGTTGACCAAAAGAACTTTGTATTAGTTTTTGTTAGATTGGTCAGAGGTTTCACAATAGCTGAGAAGTTGAATATAAATTTGCGATAAAAGTTGGCAAAACCCAAAAAGCGTTGCACAGCTCTCACTGTTTTAGGTTGTGGCCAATCTTTTATTGCAGATAATTTTTCTGGATCCATTTGAATCCTATCTGGTGTGATGATATACCCAAGAAACTTTATCTCATGCACGTGGAATAAACACTTCTCTAATTTAGCGAACAATCTATGTTCGCGTAAACGTGTCAACACCCACCTAACATGTTTTATGTGTTCAGATGTTGTTCTGGAGTAAATCAGTATATCGTCTAAGTATATTATTACGCAGATATCAATGAGATCTTTAAATATTTCATTTATGAAATATTGGAAAGTACCTGGGGCATTGCACAGGCCAAAGGGCATGACTCTGTATTCAAATAGCCCGTAGCGGGTTCTGAACGCAGTCTTCCACTCATCCCCATCTTTAATCCTGATCAAATTATACGCCCCCTTGAGGTCTAATTTAGTAAATATAGACGCACCATTAAGGCGCTCAAGGAGTTCAGGGATGAGTGGAAGTGGATACCGGTTTTTAATGGTTACTGCATTCAGAGCTCTATAATCTATAATTGGCCTTAATGTTTGATCTTTGTTCTTTACAAAAAATATACCCGCTGCTGCGGGAGATACAGAAGGTACTATAAAGCCTTTTATAAGGTTTTCATCTAGGTAGTCTCTGAGATATTGTAGCTCTTGTTGTGATAGTGGGTATATTTTACCAAAGGGGGCAGCTGAACCTGGAACTAAATCAATCGGACAGTCGAAAGTCCTATGGGGTGGTAAGGTCTCAGCCTCTTTGATATTGAACACATCAGATAAGTCCTGGTACTCAGGAGGTATGGTAGTCTGTAGTGTAGCTATAGTCTGTTGTGGGAAGCATGTGTTTTTACAGAACTCAGAAGTGAAATGTATGTTACATTTTTCCCAGTTGATACTAGGATTGTGTTTTACCAACCAGGGTAAACCTAAGATGACTGTGTGAATGGCTGTGGGTATGATGTCAAAGCTTTGAAATTCAACATGACCCTCTTCTGTCTGTAACAATAGTGGGATGGTGTGGTGTGTTACCGGTCCTTTCTGGATTAAAGATCCATCTATTACCTTAATAAAAAGAGGGTTTTGCTTTGAAATTATAGGTATTTTATTTTTTCTGACAAAGGAAGCATCCATAAAACAACCATATGCGCCAGAGTCAATAACAGCTTCAGTCTTGAACTGATGTTGATCCCACTGCAAAGATAGAAAAACGGTAAGTGCATGAGTCTGTTTCTGCAGGGATACAGTATAGATATGGGATGGCTTACCCTTCTTAGTACGTTGTAGAATGGGACAAGTACCCACTGTATGATCTTTACTAGCGCAATAAAGACATAGGTTAGAGGTGCGTCTCCTTGCTTTTTCCTCTGGTGTGAGGGGAGCCTTGATAATGCCAATCTCCATGGGGACACTTACTGGTGTGTTTCTGTCGATATAGGTAGCAGTTGGTCTTTTAAATGAGGAGTCAGAAGTCAGTCTCTCAGTGCGGCGTTCCCTTAACCTGCGGTCTAAGGTGATTGCCAGCTTAATAAGTCCTGTTAGGGTCTCGGGCATCTCTACTCTGGAGATTTCATCTTTTAAGATGTCATTAAGCCCAAGCCTGAATTGATTTCTTAATGTGATGTCGTTCCACAATGTATCTGTGGCCCACATCTGGTATTCTGTGACATAATCCTCAACAGGACGTTTTCCCTGTCTGAGAGATCTAAGTTTGGTTTCTGCATTTATTTGTGTGTTGGCATCTTCATAAAGTGATGCCATTAAGGAAAAAAATGCATCAAGTGAATTCAAAATCTCATCACTGGATTCAAAAAAACGGTTAGCCCAGGTCCTGGGCTCGCCTGTTAAGTATGAAATAACAGTACACACCTTTATTTTTTCTGTATGATAGGTGCGGGGTTTCATAGAAAAAAGCAGCAAACAAGAATTTTTGAAGTCTCTGAAATCTGACCTCTTTCCTGAAAAGACTGCAGGAGGGTTAATATGTGGTTCAGGAGGGTCTAGATTTCTAGGAGTTATTATTTCCTTACAAACATTTTTTAAAGCAGTGTTCTCAGCTTGTAAGTCTGTGAGCGCTCTTGCCAAATAATCAACTTTTTGGTTTAAGGTTTCAAACTCTGTTTTTATGGCTTGGGAGTCCATATTTATATTTAGGGCTTGATTATTATGTAAGATAAACTGTATCTTTTAGAATTGTAGTGTGTTGCTAGTTGCAAACGCCAAGAGATACAAATTATAACCTGGCAATATGCTTCAAGCGTTTTGCTAAGAGTGAACTCACAGGAAATGCTGCTAGACAAATATGATTCTATTCAGACAAACAAGTGTGCAAGTCTGATAAATTCACAGAGGCAAATATGGATAGCTAGATCAAAAATAGAGTTCTTTAGCATAAGATCAATTGTTAATATAAAGACTGAGTAAGTACTGTTGATAATATGAACTAGAAACAACTTGAGAGAATCTGATTAGCAGAGTTATACTTGCGGTAGCCTGTGCTTGGCTTTCCCTTGCAGCATGGAACGCTGTAATGGCGGAGTGAGACTGGAGTTCTTCCTGAGAGCTGAGTGGCTAGTTGCAGTACTGGTCAGGCTGAGAGATTGTTCTGTAGCTTCCGGAAGGAAGGTGAGTTGAAGTCCTAGCGAAGCAGGTGAATGAATCAGCTGCAGCTGGAGATGTGAGAAAATCCTCTGTAATACTGTGGTGGAGCTGCACTTTAGGAGAGAGACTGACAGGCAATCTATGAAATGGATTCAGATGGCTGTGCAGATTAAGTGTCTTTAGTAGAAAGCAGCAATTAGTTAGAAAGTTCCTTTTTGAGGGTTAAATTTAAATAAACAAAAGTTCAATATCACTCAGTTTGAGATGATAGCAGGAGTGACTTGATTTCTGTGAAGTATTCCAATCAGAACAAACAAAATAATCAAGCAAAGTAGATCTCAGGAAGTGAGGTTTTATAGGCAGGTGAAAAGGTGGAAGTGGAATGTCTTAAAGGGACATTACAAAAAGTATCAAATTTGTAAAATTTACTAAAAGTGTGCAGTGAAGACCAAGTCGCTGCCTTACATATCTGATCAACAGAAGCCTCGTTCTTGAAGGCCCATGTGGAAGCCACGGCCCTAGTGGAATGAGCTGTGATTCTTTCAGGAGGCTGCCGTCCGGCAGTCTCATAAGCCAATCTGATGATGCTTTTAAGCCAAAAAGAGAGAGAGGTAGAAGTTGCTTTTTGACCTCTCCTTTTGCCAGAATAAACAACAAACAAGGAAGATGTTTGTCTGAAATCCTTTGTAGCCTCTAAATAGAATTTTAGAGCACGAACTACATCCAAATTGTGCAACAAACGTTCCTTCTTTGAAACTGGATTCGGACACAAAGAAGGCACGACTATCTCCTGGTTAATATTTTTGTTAGATACAACTTTCGGAAGAAAACCAGGTTTAGTACGCAAAACCACCTTATCTGCATGGAACACCAGATAAGGAGGAGAACACTGCAGAGCAGATAACTCTGAAACTCTTCTAGCAGAAGAAATTGCAACCAAAAACAAAACTTTCCAAGATAATAACTTGATATCAACGGAATGTAGGGGTTCAAACGGAACCCCCTGAAGAACTGAAAGAACTAAATTAAGACTCCAAGGAGGAGTCAAAGGTTTGTAAACAGGCTTGATTCTAACCAGAGCCTGAACAAAAGCTTGAACATCTGGCACAGCCGCCAGCTTTTTGTGAAGTAAAACAGATAAAGCAGAAATCTGTCCCTTCAAAGAACTTGCAGATAATCCTTTCTCCAAACCTTCTTGAAGAAAGGATAGAATCTTAGGAATTTTTATCTTGTTCCATGGGAATCCTTTAGATTCACACCAACAGATATATTTTTTCCATATTTTATGGTAGATTTTTCTAGTTACAGGCTTTCTAGCCTGAACAAGAGTATCAATGACAGAATCTGAGAACCCTCGCTTTGATAAAATCAAGCGTTCAATCTCCAAGCAGTCAGTTGGAGTGAGGCCAGATTCGGATGTTCGAACGGACCTTGAACAAGAAGGTCCTGTCTCAAAGGTAGCTTCCATGGTGGAGCCGATGACATATTCACCAGATCTGCATACCAAGTCCTGCGTGGCCACGCAGGAGCTATCAAGATCACCGATACCCTCTCCTGTTTGATCCTGGCTACCAGCCTGGGAATGAGAGGAAATGGTGGGAACACATAAGCTAGGTTGAAGCTCCAAGGTGCTACTAGTGCATCCACTAGAGTCGCCTTGGGATCCCTGGATCTGGACCCGTAGCAAGGAACCTTGAAGTTCTGACGAGACGCCATCAGATCCATGTCTGGAATGCCCCACAATTGAATTATTTGGGCAAAGATTTCCGGATGGAGTTCCCACTCCCCCGGATGAAATGTCTGACGACTCAGAAAAACCGCTTCCCAATTTTCCACTCCTGGGATGTGGATTGCAGACAAGTGGCAGGAGTGAGTCTCCGCCCATTGAATTATTTTGGTCACTTCTTCCATCGCCAGGGAACTCCTTGTTCCCCCCTGATGGTTGATATACGCAACAGTCGTCATGTTGTCTGATTGAAACCGTATGAATTTGGCCTTTGCTAGCTGAGGCCAAGCCTTGAGAGCATTGAATATCGCTCTCAGTTCCAGAATATTTATCGGGAGAAGAGATTCTTCCCGAGACCAAAGACCCTGAGCTTTCAGGGGTTCCCAGACCGCGCCCCAGCCCACCAGACTGGCGTCGGTCGTGACAATGACCCACTCTGGTCTGCGGAAGCTCATCCCTTGTGACAGGTTGTCCAGGGTCAGCCACCAACGGAGTGAATCTCTGGTCCTCTGATCTACTTGTATCGTCAGAGACAAGTCTGTATAATCCCCATTCCACTGACTGAGCATGCACAGTTGCAATGGTCTTAGATGAATTCGCGCAAAAGGAACTATGTCCATTGCCGCGACCATCAAACCTATTACTTCCATGCACTGCGCTATGGAAGGAAGAAGAACAGAATGAAGAACTTGACAAGAGCTTAGAAGTTTTGATTTTCTGGCCTCTGTCAGAAAAATCCTCATTTCTAAGGAGTCTATTATTGTTCCCAAGAAGGGAACTCTCGTTGACGGAGATAGAGAACTTTTTTCTACGTTCACTTTCCACCCGTGAGATCTGAGAAAGGCCAGGACAATGTCCCTATGAGCCTTTGCTTGTGGTAGAGACGTCGCTTGAATCAGTATGTCGTCCAAGTAAGGTACTACTGCAATGCCCCTTGGTCTTAGCACCGCTAGAAGGGACCCTAGTACCTTTGTGAAAATTCTTGGAGCAGTGGCTAATCCGAATGGAAGTGCCACAAACTGGTAATGCTTGTCCAGAAAGGCGAACCTTAGGAACCGATGATGTTCCTTGTGGATAGGAATATGTAGATACGCATCCTTTAAATCCACCGTGGTCATGAATTGACCTTCCTGGATGGTAGGAAGAATTGTCCGAATGGTTTCCATTTTGAACGATGGAACCTTGAGAAATTTGTTTAGGATCTTGAGATCTAAGATTGGTCTGAATGTTCCCTCTTTTTTGGGAACTATGAACAGATTGGAGTAGAATCCCATCCCTTGTTCTCCTAATGGAACAGGATGAATCACTCCCATTTTTAACAGGTCTTCTACACAATGTAAGAATGCCTGTCTTTTTATGTGGTCTGAAGACAATTGAGACCTGTGGAACCTCCCCCTTGGGGGTAGCTCCTTGAATTCCAGAAGATAACCTTGGGAGACTATTTCTAGCGCCCAAGGATCCAGAACATCTCTTGCCCAAGCCTGAGCGAAGAGAGAAAGTCTGCCCCCCACCAGATCCGGTCCCGGATCGGGGGCCAACATCTCATGCTGTCTTGGTAGCAGTGGCAGGTTTCTTGGCCTGCTTACCTTTGTTCCAGCCTTGCATTGGCCTCCAGGCTGGCTTGGTTTGAGAAGTATTACCCTGTTGCTTAGAGGATGTAGAACTTGGGGCTGGTCCGTTTCTGCGAAAGGGACGAAAATTTGGTTTATTTTTAGCCTTAAAAGACCTATCCTGAGGAAGGGCGTGGCCCTTACCCCCAGTGATATCTGAAATAATCTCTTTCAAGTCAGGGCCAAACAGCGTTTTCCCCTTGAAAGGTATGTTAAGCAATTTGTTCTTGGAAGACGCATCCGCTGACCAAGATTTTAGCCAAAGCGCTCTGCGCGCCACAATAGCAAACCCCGAATTTTTCGCCGCTAATCTAGCCAATTGCAAAGTGGCGTCTAAAGTAAAAGAGTTAGCCAATTTAAGAGCATGAATTCTGTCAATAATCTCCTCATAAGAAGAATCTTTATTGAGCGACTTTTCTAGTTCATCGAACCAGAAACACGCTGCCGTAGTGACAGGAACAATGCATGAAATTGGTTGTAGAAGGTAACCTTGCTGAACAAACATCTTTTTAAGCAAACCCTCTAATTTTTTATCCATAGGATCTTTGAAAGCACAACTATCTTCTATAGGGATAGTAGTGCGTTTGTTTAGAGTAGAAACCGCCCCCTCGACCTTGGGGACTGTCTGCCATAAGTCCTTTCTGGGGTCGACCATAGGAAACAATTTCTTAAATATAGGGGGAGGGACAAAAGGTATGCCGGGCCTTTCCCATTCTTTGTTTACAATGTCCGCCACCCGCTTGGGTATAGGAAAAGCTTCGGGGGGCCCCGGGACCTCTAGGAACTTGTCCATCTTACATAATTTCTCTGGAATGACCAAATTGTCACAATCATCCAGAGTAGATAACACCTCCTTAAGCAGAGCGCGGAGATGTTCCAATTTAAATTTGAATGTAATCACATCAGGTTCAGCTTGTTGAGAAATTTTCCCTGAATCTGAAATTTCTCCCTCAGACAAAACCTCCCTGGCCCCCTCAGACTGGTGTAGGGGCATGTCAGAACCATTATCATCAGCGTCCTCATGCTCTTCGGTATTTTCTAAAACAGAGCAGTCGCGCTTTCGCTGATAAGTGGGCATTTTGGCTAAAATGTTTTTGATAGAATTATCCATTACAGCCGTTAATTGTTGCATAGTAAGGAGTATTGGCGCACTAGATGTACTAGGGGCCTCCTGTGTGGGCAAGACTGGCGTAGACGAAGGAGGGGATGATGCAGTACCATGCTTACTCCCCTCACTTGAGGAATCATCTTGGGCATCATTTTCTCTAAATTTTTTGTCACATACATCACATCTATTTAAATGAGAAGGAACCTTGGCTTCCTCACATACAGAACATAGTCTATCTGATAGTTCAGACATGTTAAACAGGCATAAACTTGATAACAAAGTACAAAAAACGTTTTAAAATAAAACCGTTACTGTCACTTTAAATTTTAAACTGAACACACTTTATTACTGAATATGTGAAAAAGTATGAAGGAATTGTTCAAAATTCACCAAAATTTCACCACAGTGTCTTAAAGCCTTAAAAGTATTGCACACCAAATTTGAAAGCTTTAACTCTTAAAATAACGGAACCGGAGCCGTTTTTATATTTAACCCCTATACAGTCCCTGGTATCTGCTTTGCTGAGACCCAACCAAGCCCAGAGGGGAATACGATACCAAATGACGCCTTCAGTAAGCTTTTTCTATGTATCTGAGCTCCTCACACATGCATCTGCATGCCTTGCTTCCCAAAAACAACTGCGCATTAGTGGCGCGAAAATGAGGCTCTGCCTATGATTAGAGAAGGCCCCCAGTGAAAAAGGTGTCCAATACAGTGCCTGCCGGTTATTTAACATAATTCCCAAGAATAAAATAACTCCTCAAAGCTATAAACTATTAAAAATGCTTATAAATCAATCGTTTTAGCCCAGAAAAATGTCTACCAGTCTTTAAAGCCCTTGTGAAGCCCTTTATTCTTATTTAATAAAAATGGCTTACCGGATCCCATAGGGAAAATGACAGCTTCCAGCATTACCAAGTCTTGTTAGAAATGTGTCATACCTCAAGCAGCAAAAGTCTGCTCACTGTTTCCCCCAACTGAAGTTAATTCCTCTCAACAGTCCTGTGTGGAAACAGCCATCGATTTTAGTAACGGTTGCTAAAATCATTTTCCTCTTACAAACAGAAATCTTCATCTCTTTTCTGTTTCAGAGTAAATAGTACATATCAGCACTATTTTAAAATAACAAACTCTTGATTGAAGAATAAAAACTACATTTAAACACCAAAAAACTCTAAGCCATCTCCGTGGAGATGTTGCCTGTACAACGGCAAAGAGAATGACTGGGGAAGGCGGAGCCTAGGAGGGATCATGTGACCAGCTTTGCTGGGCTCTTTGCCATTTCCTGTTGGGGAAGAGAATATCCCACAAGTAAGGATGACGCCGTGGACCGGACACACCTATGTTGGAGAAAGTCTGACGACTTAAAAAATCCGCCTCCCAGTTCTCTACACCTGGGATATGGATTGCTGATAGGTGGAAAGAGTGAGACTCTGCCCAGCGAATTATCTTTGAGACTTCTAACATCGCTAGGGAACTCTTGGTTCCCCCTTGATGGTTGATGTAAGCCACAGTCGTGATGTTGTCCGACTGAAATCTGATGAACCTCAGGGTTGCTAACTGAGGCCAAGCTAGAAGAGCATTGAATATTGCTCTTAACTCCAGAATATTTATTGGGAGGAGTTTCTCCTCCTGAGTCCACGATCCCTGAGCCTTCAGGGAGTTCCAGACTGCACCCCAACCTAGAAGGCTGGCATCTGTTACAATTGTCCAATCTGGTCTGCGAAAGGTCATACCCTTGGACAGGTGGACCCGAGATAACCACCAGAGAAGAGAATCTCTGGTTTCCTGATCCAGATTTAGTAGAGGGGACAAATCTGTGTAATCCCCATTCCACTGATTGAGCATGCATAATTGCAGCGGTCTGAGATGCAGGCGCGCAAATGGCACTATGTCCATTGCCGCTACCATTAAGCCGATTACCTCCATGCACTGAGCCACCGCAGGGCGTGGAGTGGAGTGAAGAACACGGCAAGCATTTAGAAGTTTTGATAACCTGGACTCCGTCAGGTAAACTTTCATATCTACAGAATCTATAAGAGTCCCTAGGAAGGAAACCCTTGTGAGAGGAGATAGAGAACTCTTTTCTTCATTCACTATCCACCCATGCGACCTCAGAAATGCCAGAACTATCTCTGTATGAGACTTGGCAATTTGGAAGTTTGACGCCTGTATCAGGATGTCGTCTAGATAAGGAGCCACCGCTATGCCTCGCGTCTTAGAACCGCCAGAAGAGAGCCCAGAACCTTTGTAAAAATTCTTGGGGCTGTAGCCAACCCGAAGGGAAGAGCTACAAATTGGTAATGCCTGTCTAGAAAGGCAAATCTCAGGAACCGATGATGATTCTTGTGAATCGGAATGTGAAGGTAGGCATCCTTTAAGTCCACTGTGGTCATGTACTGACCCTCTTGGATCATGGGTAAGATGGTTTGAATAGTTTCCAACTTGAATGATGGAACTCTGAGGAATTTGTTTAAGATCTTTAGATCCAAAATTGGTCTGAAGGTTCCCTCTTTTTTGGGAACCACAAACAGATTTGAATAAAAACCCTGTCCTTGTTCCGTCCGCGGAACTGGATGGATCACTCCCATTACTAGGAGGTCTTGCACGCAGCGTAGGAATGCCTCTTTCTTTATCTGGTTTGCAGATAATCTTGAAAGGTGGAATCTCCCCTGTGGAGGAGAAGCTTTGAAGTCCAGAAGATATCCCTGAGATATGATCTCCAACGCCCAGGGATCCTGAACATCTCTTGCCCACGCCGTGGCGAAGAGAGAAAGTCTGCCCCCTACTAGATCCGTTGCCGGATTGGGGGCCGTTCCTTCATGCTGTCTTGGAGGCAGCAGCAGGCTTTCTGGCCTGCTTGCCCTTGTTCCAGGACTGGTTAGATTTCCAGGCCTGCTTGGATTGAGCAAAAGTTCCCTCTTTTTTTGAAGCAGAGGAAGTTGATGCTGAACCTGCCTTGAAATTTCGAAAGGCACGGAAATTAGACTGTTTGGCCCTTGATTTGGCCCTGTCCTGAGGAAGGGTATGACCCTTACCTCCAGTAATGTCAGCAATAATTTCTTTCAAACCAGGCCCGAATAAGGTCTGCCCCTTGAAAGGAATGTTGAGTAATTTAGACTTTGAAGTCACGTCAGCTGACCAGGATTTAAGCCATAGCGCCCTGCGCGCCTGGATGGCGAATCCGGAAATCTTAGCCGTTAGTTTAGTCAAATGAACAATGGCATCAGAAACAAATGAGTTAGCTAGCTTAAGTGTTCTAAGCTTGTTAATGATTTCAGTCAATGGAGCTGTATGGATGGCCTCTTCCAGGGCCTTAAACCAGAATGCCGCTGCAGCAGTGACAGGCGCAATGCATGCAAGGGGCTGTAAAAACATAATTTATGCTTACCTGATAAATTCCTTTCTTCTGTTGTGTGATCAGTCCACGGGTCATCATTACTTCTGGGATATAACTCCTCCCCAACAGGAAATGCAAGAGGATTCACCCAGCAGAGCTGCATATAGCTCCTCCCCTCTACGTCAGTCCCAGTCATTCGACCAAGAATCAACGAGAAAGGAGTAACCAAGGGTGAAGTGGTGACTGGAGTATAATTTAAAAGATATTTACCTGCCTTAAAACAGGGCGGGCCGTGGACTGATCACACAACAGAAGAAAGGAATTTATCAGGTAAGCATAAATTATGTTTTCTTCTGTTATGTGTGATCAGTCCACGGGTCATCATTACTTCTGGGATACCAATACCAAAGCAAAAGTACACGGATGACGGGAGGGATAGGCAGGCTCATTATACAGAAGGAACCACTGCCTGAAGAACCTTTCTCCCAAAAATAGCCTCCGAAGAAGCAAAAGTGTCAAATTTGTAAAATTTGGAAAAAGTATGAAGCGAAGACCAAGTTGCAGCCTTGCAAATCTGTTCAACAGAGGCCTCATTCTTAAAGGCCCAAGTGGAAGCCACAGCTCTAGTGGAGTGAGCTGTAATTCTTTCAGGAGGCTGCTGTCCAGCAGTCTCATAGGCTAAACGTATTATGCTACGAAGCCAAAAAGAGAGAGAGGTAGCAGAAGCTCTTTGACCTCTCCTCTGTCCAGAATAAACGACAAACAGGGAAGAAGTTTGGCGAAAATCTTTAGTTGCCTGCAAGTAGAACTTGAGGGCACGAACTACATCCAGATTGTGTAGAAGACGTTCCTTCTTTGAAGAAGGATTTGGACACAAGGATGGAACAACAATCTCTTGATTGATATTCCTGTTAGTGACTACCTTAGGTAAGAACCCAGGTTTAGTACGCAGAACTACCTTGTCTGAGTGAAAAATCAGATAAGGAGAATCACAATGTAAGGCTGATAACTCAGAGACTCTTCGAGCCGAGGAAATAGCCAT
>NW_026512686.1:0-34464 GCF_027579735.1 Bombina bombina
AAACTTTTGATTGAAGGTAAAACTACACTAAGTCACCACATATCTCTTGATACTTCCTTTCTTGTCGAGAGTTGCAAGAGAATGACTTGGGGTGGCAGTTAGGGGAGGAGCTATATAGACAGCTCTGCTGTGGGTGTCCTCTTGCAACTTCCTGTTGGGAAGGAGAATATACCACAAGTAATGGATGAACCCGTGGACTGGATACACCTTACAAGAGAAATAAAGTCTGGAAGCGCGTCTGGCTAAGAAGGATATACAGGGTTAAAACAGTATTGAGAGTACAGTAGCTTGTTGATTCAAGGAGAAAATCAATTGCTACTTTGGAGCCAAGGAGGATTTTTTTTCTCTGAGGCACAATTGGAAATTGCTTCAGTTTGTTTTGCTTTCTTTTGTAGCAAACGGAATGTGTGAAAAGTTGAACACTTTTCAACTTATATTTCTATACAACGTCTATCAGCTGCTATATATATATATATATATATATATATATACATACATATATATATATATATACATATACATCCAACACAGAGGTGGAAGAAAGTGGGCAGGAGCAGAAAGAGAATCCTGGTCCCGTTTGAAGTTTATGCTTTTTGCCAAGTGGTATCTTAACATTAACCCAGTGGTAATTAATTATTTAAAGGGACACTCAAGTCAAAATACACTTTTATGATTCAGGTAGAACATGCAGTTTTAAGACACTCCTACTGAGCATGTGCACAATCTAACAGGGTATATGTATACGAGTGTGACTGGCTGATGTCTGTCACATGATACAGGGAGACAGAAAACATAATTTATGCTTACCTGATAAATTTATTTCTCTTGTAGTGTATCCAGTCCACGGATCATCCATTACTTGTGGGATATTCTCCTTCCCAACAGGAAGTTGCAAGAGGATCACCCACAGCAGAGCTGCTATATAGCTCCTCCCCTCACTGCCATATCCAGTCATTCCACCGAAACAAGACGAGAAAGGAGAAACCATAGGGTGCAGTGGTGACTGTAGTTTAATTAAAATTTAGACCTGCCTTAAAAGGACAGGGCGGGCCGTGGACTGGATACACTACAAGAGAAATAAATTTATCAGGTAAGCATAAATTATGTTTTCTCTTGTTAAGTGTATCCAGTCCACGGATCATCCATTACTTGTGGGATACCAATACCAAAGCTAAAGTACACGGATGATGGGAGGGACAAGGCAGGAACTTTAAACAGAAGGAACCACTGCCTGTAGAACCTTTCTCCCAAAAACAGCCTCCGAAGAAGCAAAAGTGTCAAATTTGTAAAATTTTTAAAAGGTGTGAAGCGAAGACCAAGTCGCAGCCTTGCAAATCTGTTCAACAGAGGCCTTATTTTTAAAGGCCCAGGTGGAAGCCACAGCTCTAGCAGAATGAGCTGTAATCCTTTCAGGGGGCTGCTGTCCAGCAGTCTCATAGGCTAAGCGTATTATGCTCCGAAGCCAAAAGGAGAGAGAGGTTGTCGAAGCTTTTTGACCTCTCCTCTGTCCAGAGTAAACGACAAACAGGGCAGATGTTTGACGAAAATCTTTAGAAGCCTGTAAGTAAAACTTCAAGGCACGGACTACGTCCAGATTATGCAAAAGACTTCCTTCTTTGAAGAAGGATTAGGACAGAATGATGGAACAACAATCTCTTGATTGATATTCCTGTTAGAAACCACCTTAGGTAAAAACCCAGGTTTGGTACGCAGAACTACCTTGTTTGAATGAAAAATCAGATAAGGAGAATCACAATGTAAGCAGATAACTCAGAGACTCTTCGAGCCGAGGAAATAGCCATCAAAAACAGAACTTTCCAAGATAAAAAGTTTAATATCAATGGAATGAAGGGGTTCAAACGGAACTCCCTGAAGAACTTTAAGAACCAAGTTTAAGCTCCACGGGGGAGCAACAGTTTTAAACACAGGCTTAATCCTAACCAAAGCCTGACAAAATGCCTGGACGTCTGGAACTTCTGCCAGACGCTTGAGCAAAAGAATAGACAGAGCAGAGATCTGTCCTTTTAAAGAACTAGCTGATAAGCCTTTGTCCAAACCCTCTTGGAGAAAGGACAATATCCTAGGAATCCTAACCTTACTCCATGAGTAACTCTTGGATTCACACCAATAAAGATATTTATGCCATATCTTATGGTAGATTTTCCTGGTGACAGGCTTCCGAGCCTGTATTAAGGTATCAATGACTGACTCGGAGAAGCCACGCCTTGATAGAATCAAGCGTTCAATCTCCATGCAGTCAGTCTCAGAGAAATTAGATTTGGATGATTGAAAAGACCTTGTATTAGAAGGTTCTGCCTCAGAGGCAGAGTCCATGGTGGAAGAGATGACATGTCCACTAGGTCTGCATACCAGGTCCTGCGTGGCCACGCAGGCGCTATCAGAATCACCGATGCTCTCTCCTGTTTGATTTTGGCAATCAGTCGAGGGAGCAGAGGAAACGGTGGAAACACATAGGCCAGGTTGAAGAACCAAGGAGCTGCTAGAGCATCTATCAGCGTTGCTCCCGGGTCCCTGGACCTGGATCCGTAACAAGGAAGCTTGGCATTCTGGCGAGACGCCATGAGATCCAGTTCTGGTTTGCCCCAACGATGGACCAGTTGAGCAAACACCTCCGGATGGAGTTCACACTCCCCCGGATGAAAAGTCTGACGACTTAGAAAATCCGCCTCCCAGTTCTCTACGCCTGGGATGTGGATCGCTGACAGTGAGACTCTGCCCAGCGAATTATCTTTGAGACTTCTGACATCGCTAGGGAACTCCTGGTTCCCCCTTGATGGTTGATGTAAGCCACAGTTGTGATGTTGTCCGACTGAAATCTGATGAACCTTAGTGTTGCTAACTGAGGCCAAGCTAGAAGAGCATTTAATATTGCTCTTAACTCCAGAATATTTATTGGGAGGAGTTTCTCCTCCTGAGTCCACGATCCCTGAGCCTTCAGGGAGTTCCAGACTGCGCCCCAACCTAGAAGGCTGGCATCTGTTGTTACAATCGTCCAATCTGGCCTGCGAAAGGTCATACCCTTGGACAGATGGACCCGAGAAAGCCACCAGAGAAGAGAATCTCTGGTCTCTTGATCCAGATTTAGTAGAGGGGACAAATCTGAGTAATCCCCATTCCACTGACTTAGCATGCATAATTGCAGCGGTCTGAGATGCAGGCGCGCAAATGGCACTATGTCCATTGCCGCTACCATTAAGCCGATTACTTCCATGCACTGAGCCACTGACGGGCGTGGAATGGAATGAAGGACACGGCAAGCATTTAGAAGTTTTGATAACCTGGACTCCGTCAGGTAAATTTTCATCTCTACAGAATCTATAAGAGTCCCTAGGAAGGAGACTCTTGTGAGTGGTGATAGAGAACTCTTTTCCACGTTCACTTTCCACCCATGCGACCTCAGAAATGCCAGAACTATCTCTGTATGAGACTTGGCAATTTGAAAGCTTGACGCCTGTATCAGGATGTCGTCTATATACGGAGCCACCGCTATGCCTCGCGGTCTTAGAACCGCCAGAAGTGAGCCCAGAACCTTTGTAAAAATTCTCGGGGCAGTGGCCAACTCGAAGGGAAGAGCTACAAATTGGTAATGCCTGTCTAGAAAGGCAAACCTTAGGAACCGATGATGATCTTTGTGAATCTGTATGTGAAGGTAGGCATCCTTTAAGTCCACTGTGGTCATGTACTGACCCGCTTGGATCATGGGTAGGATGGTCCGAATAGTTTCCATTTTGAATGATGGAACTCTGAGGAATTTGTTTAAGATCTTTAGATCCAAGATTGGTCTGAAGGTTCCCTCTTTCTTGGGAACCACAAACAGATTTGAATAAAATCCCTGTCCTTGTTCCGTCCGCGGAACTGGATGGATCACTCCCATTACTAGGAGGTCTTGCACACAGCTTAGGAATGCCTCATTCTTTATCTGGTTTGCTGATAACCTTGAAAGATGAAATCTCCCTTGTGGAGGAGAAGCTTTGAAGTCCAGAAGATATCCCTGAGATATGATCTCCAACGCCCAGGGATCCTGAACATCTCTTGCTCACGCCTGGGCAAAGAAAGTCTGCCCCCCACTAGATCCGTTTCCGGATAGGGGGCCGTTCCTTCATGCTGTCTTGGGGGCAAGCAGCAGGCTTTCTGGCCTGCTTGCCCTTGTTCCAGGACTGGTTAGGTTTCCAGGCCTGTCTGGAATGAGCAACAGTTCCCTCTTGTTTTGAAGCGGAGGAAGTTGATGCTGCTCTTGCCTTGAAATTTCGAAAGGCACGAAAATTAGACTGTTTGGCCTTTGATTTGGCCCTGTCCTGGGGAAGGGTATGACCCTTGCCTCCAGTAATGTCAGCAATAATTTCCTTCAAGCCAGGCCCAAATAAGGTCTGCCCCTTGAAATGAATGTTGAGTAATTTAGACTTTGAAGTCACGTCAGCTGACCAGGATTTAAGCCATAGCGCCCTACGCGCCTGGATGGCGAATCCGGAATTCTTAGCCGTTAGTTTAGTCAAATGAACAATGGCATCAGAAACAAATGAGTTAGCTAGCTTAAGCGTTCTAAGCTTGTCAATAATTTCATTCAATAGAGCTGTCTGGATGGCCTCTTCCAGGGCCTCAAACCAGAATGCCGCCGCAGCAGTGACAGGCGCAATTGCATGCAAGGGGCTGTAAAATAAAACCTTGTTGAATAAACATTTTCTTAAGGTAACCCTCCAATTTTTTATCCATTGGATCTGAAAAAGCACAACTGTCCTCAACCAGGATAGTGGTACGCTTTGCTAAAGTAGAAACTGCTCCCTCCACCTTAGGGACGTCTGCCATAAGTCCCGTGTAGTGGCGTCTATTGGAAACATTTTTCTAAATATAGGAGGTGGGGAAAAGGGCACACCGGATCTATCCCACTCCTTGCTAATAATTTCTGTAAGCCTTTTAGGTATAGGAAAAACGTCAGTACACACTGGCACAGCATAGTATCTATCCAGCCTACACAATTTCTCTGGAATTGCCACTGTGTTACAGTCATTCAGAGCAGCTAATACCTCCCCAAGCAATACACAGAGGTTCTCAAGCTTAAATTTAAAATTAGAAATCTCTGAATTAGGTTTCCCCGAGTCAGAGATGTCACCCACAGACTGAAGCTCTCCGTCCTCATGTTCTGCATACTGTGACGCAGTATCAGACATGGCTCTAACAGCATTTGCGCGCTCTGTATCTCTCCTAACCCCAGAGCTATCGCGCTTGCCTCTTAATTCAGGCAATCTAGATAATACCTCTGACAGGGTATTATTGATGATTGCAGCCATGTCCTGCAAGGTAATCGCTATGGGCGTCCCTGATGTAATTGGCGCCATATTAGCGTGCGTCCCCTGAGCGGGAGGCGAAGGGTCTGACACGTGGGGAGAGTTAGTCGGCATAACTTCCCCCTCGACAGAACCCTCTGGTGATAATTCTTTTATAGATAAAGACTGATCTTTACTGTTTAAGGTGAAATCAATACATTTAGGGCTCCATTTATTATTGTTTGGAGAAATCCGACTTTCAGTTCTCCAAGAAGTTCTCCGCAGCTCGCCCTCTGTGAGGCGCACTTGTGCGCCAATATTTATAAAAAAACTGGTCGTATTATACCGCTTTTTTCCAAAGTCGAGATGCGGCGTGTTAATGATAAATCTCGACTATATTTACCATTCCATCATCGTAAAAAAGCGCATATTTTTGGTATTTTCCTTTTTTATTACTGGATATAGCCATTTTTTATTTGTTGTAATTTAAGGTTATATAAACATTTATATTTGTAATATGAATTGAACAAATTTCTATATTATTATTCTTTTTGTGTTTTTTTTTACAAACCACAACCTTTTACTACTATTCCACGTTATTTTTAACAGATGGCTTATATATTACAAAGTCATTTTTTTTGGTTTATCTACTTAACACACCGCATGCAGACCTTTTTCTACTATTCAACGTTATTTTTAACACATGTCTTACTTATTACAAAGTCATGTGTTTTGGTTTCTCTACATTACACACCCCATACAGACCTTTTAGGCCTCCATTTATCATGATAAATGGAGCCCATACTATTATTCCACGTTATTTTAACACGTTTCACATATTACAAAGTCCTTATTTTTTGGTTTATCTACTTTAGACACCCCATACAGACCTTTTACTATTATTCTACGTTATTTTAGCACATGTCTTACAAAGTCTTGTTTTTTTGTCTTTTGTTTAGCTATTTTAGACACCCCATGCAGACCTTTAACTATTATTCCTTTTGATTTTCAACACGTCTTTTATCTTTACCAACTAATTTGTTTTTCTCTACCTACTTTACACAACCCCTCTAGACATTTCACTACTATTCTTTTCAAATTAACGTCTTACATTGACCTAATCTTACACTTTCATTGATAAGATGTTTCAATATATTACACAATAACGACAATTGTTTATATTTGTTAAATAATATATGCATTTATTCTGTATATAAAAAAAAAAAATGTTGCTAGCACATTCATAAATTTTTTAATAACACATAAATGAAAGTTACATTTTTTCATATTTCAGCCTCATTTTCCTGACTGCTGAGTAACTGCTTATCAGTCCAGTTTCAGCTTTAAGCAGGACTTCAAGGAGCTCTTTTTTGCTTATTACAAATTTTTTCATCATCCGGAACTAAAAAATAAAAAATATATATATTTATATTAAACATATATTTTGATTATTTTGAATAGCATTTATAGACATGAGAGTAAAAAAAATATCTGTCAATGGAATTACCAACAGCAATAACATATATTTATTCATAAATGCTATAACACTTACCCCAGTTATAATATTGACGTGACTGAGAGTCTTCATCGTGTACCTCTAAGTTTCTTATATTTTGTTGAGTTTCTTAAAAAAAAAATTTTTTTATTACAATGTATTGATAATGTAATTTTAAAATATATCTATCTTACACAATATTTTTCTCTCTATGTTATCTTTCAATTAATTTTATTTCTATATTTAAATCTGTCTTTTTTGATCTATATACATATATCTATCTGTCGATATATATATATTACATATATCTATATATATATATATATATATTGATCTACCTATATATATATATAAATATATATTGATCTATCTATATATATATATATTGATATATATAAAAAAATATGTGTTTGTTTATATATATATATATATATATATATATAGATATATATATATATATATATTTTTGTTTTTAAAAAAAATATATACACATATTAATAAAATTGATATATATATATGTGTATATATATATGCATACATATCTATTGTTTTATATATATATATATATATATAAATATAAATATAATGTTTGTAGAATAGATATATCACCATAAAAAAAATAAAAAATCACCTGATGTTCCTTGATGAACCTCATCTTCTTCATGGCCCTCCTCGTCCTCTTGTTCCAAATGTTCTTCATCTTGTTCCAAATGTTCTTCTGACTCTGTAGGCTCTACATGTCCTAAAATTATTATTACAAATAAATTTATATTTATAAAATATATATGTTAAAGAAATGTCAAAGAATTTTTTTTTAGATTACCTTCAATGTTATCGATATCTTCTTCTCCTTGCTCATCCATTGCATTATTATTTGGAGTGCTATTATCTATAGCATTATAAAAAAAATGTAAAAGATAAATTTACTTTAATACCTGGCTTTGAATTTTTTTTTTTTTCTCGAAATTACAGTTACATTTTTTATACCTGTGTCTTGAGTCCTATCTTTATCCATAAAAACTGTGGGCAATGAGTCTGATTCCCCTTCAGAACTAGAATTGGTATCAATGGGAAGAAGGTACCTTGGAGCTCTTCTTCTTTTGACTATTAAATAATATAAAATACAAAATTTGTGAAAATATATTCTTAAAAATCCAAACACAAAAAATTGGTCTGAAAATCCTATAGAAACTTGATTCATTCACACTTATCTGCAGGCAATGGTAATCTTTTAATCCTATTATTGTTTAACTTATTTATCTTATTGAAAATACTCCAATTAAAAACTATACATTTTTAATACTTAAGATTATATAATTAAACTATATTTATATCTATATTGCTTACATTTTTTAAGATAACTCTATCAAAGTGCGCATTTTAGATTGCCTCCGGTACAAGTCGTTATATCTTTTCAGACATTGTTTCCTCGTTCGTTTTTGCCCAGAGACTCTCCTTACTCTTCGCACCATTTCACAGAGAATTCGGTTTCTTGTGTCCTGGTCCAAAGTGAAAATCCCTTTCCTTTTTTTTGGAAAATATTTATCCATAGTGTAAGAAATAATCAATAATTCTCCAATAGAGAACTTCTTGGATCGTGGCATTTTCTAAATATTATTCAATCTCTACTCACTGACGGGACTAATTTTGTTTTTTTTAAATGCGCAATTTTGTAAGCCAATACCTATTTTTACAAATAGCACTCAATTTGGATACATATTTTGTAAAATATTATCAAAAATCGTATTTTAGTATACAACTTGATGTTTTTTTTATCCATTTTAATAACAATGAAACATTGTATAGAACTGCGCCACAACAGCACTATTTTTTTGGCAACATTAACAAATGTTACATGTATCCGTTGATAAGGTGAAATAAAATTAAAGATACATATAACAATGTAATGATATTTAAATTTAATATTGTTATTCATAACCAAATTATCTTTATTTACATGTAAAATTGTTATTAAAAACAAAAATGGAAATCCAGGTATTCCATATGAAAAATAAACTGCGACATATCTTTCCAGAACATCAGACAGTATACGCCCATTTTCATCAACTACATTTAGATACTTTTTTGGAAACCGTTATAAAAGAAAACTTTATTTAGTTTGTATCAACACTTTAGTTATTTTTTCGCTCTATTGTATCACATTTTTAAAATGGCATCTTCCCAAGCTGGAAAGACCAAAAGCGGGAGAAGTATCATGTTCACTCATCGGCAGAATTGTATTTTGGTCGAAGCTGTTATCGAACACTACGATGAAATCATTGGGTACCAAGCAAGAACTGTAAACCCACAGAGAAAGAGAACAATTTGGACACAAATCAGTAGATCTGTTTCAGCTGAAGGAAGTTTTCCTAAGGATGTGCGGGCTTGTCGGAAGAGAGTAACTGATATTAGAAAAAACATAAAGAAAAAGGTTTGC
Organism: Bombina bombina; assembly: GCF_027579735.1. NCBI lineage: Eukaryota > Metazoa > Chordata > Amphibia > Anura > Bombinatoridae > Bombina > Bombina bombina. Next base: position 9,215 of record NW_026512686.1, read on the forward strand.
AGGGAAAAGCAATCTGCCAAAGGAACCGGTGGAGGCCCTGGATATAGGGCCGAATTAACGGACTTTGAACAGATGCTTTATGCACGGATGGGTGATGCCGTTGTGGTTGGCCTGGATGTCCCAGCAGACACTATGGATTTTAGAGGTAAGTTAAATGTAAACGACACCCAAATTTTGTTGTTCATGATTTAAAAAAAGAGAATGAAAAACTATATATCTTTATTATTGAAATCTATTATGTAATTATTTCGATTCAATAGATATTCCTTTATGGAAAGTATATGTAGATATGCTCACTATCTCTTTAATTTTGTAGATTTCTGCTATTGGATATTAAAATTGTGATTAGTTTACATTTTTATTTGTCAGATAAGGATTATGGAGAAAATGGAGGCATGAACTATAATAAAAGTAATCTAGTCAGTGTTATAACTATCTATTGTCTATCTAAATCGATCTAAATATTTGAAATTTTGTTTTTATCTATAATTATTGAAATTTAATACAAGTATATTTATATTATTTAGAGCAAGAAGATGAGGGACGTCAGGAAGAGGAGATTGATGCCCAAGAGGATCAACCTTTGGAAAATGAATTCACCTCACAAGACCAAGAACCCTTCACATCCACAGTACAAAGAGAAGAAGGGGAGAGTAAGTTATTTGTAAAAAACAACCAATAGTTGTTATATATTTTAATAATAACAACCAGATGAGCACTGATGATAACTTGTGGTCTAATGTATATTTTGATTGTATAAATCGATGCAGTTGATATTCTAATATTATTTTTATGTTGTTGTAGGTGTTCGTGCTTTACTACAATCGATGCAGGACAATTCTATATTATTATTCGAGGGTAGGTTGTCTTCTAATTTAATTGTCATGTTAATTTTTTGTTTTTTTTTATGAATGTAACCTATTAATAATACATATTTTCCATGTCATACAGAAGATCAGGTTGAAATCAATTTGGAACCTCTGGTTGAGGATTCTGTATGTCCAGAAGATGAGGATGAGACTCAGGTTGAGGGACAAACATCAGAGGGACCAACACCACCAAATCTAGAAACTCCTCAGAATATCATGGTCAATGACTCTGAAGAAGATGAAAGACCAGAACAATTGATAAACCCAGAAGATGTCACAGGCAGGGGAAATGATATACAAAACCTCACAGACATGGCATTGGGGTTCAGGAATGAGCAAAGTGCATTTTTTAAAGAACTGATCAGATTACAAGAAGAAAGAAATGCAATTTTAAAAGCTGATTCAGAATTTAAGAGGGATTATTCCAAAAAGAAATTAGAAATTTTGAATCGAAGATTTCCTACCCAATAATTAATTATTAATATTTCTTGTTTTTGCACTTTAATGTTCAAATTTTTTTCATGTTGAAAAGTTAAACACTAGAATTTGGTTACAGTTTAAGTTATTTTTGAAAAAATGTTACATGTTTCAGTATTCAAGTTTTTGTTATTACAATAAAAATGTTATTTAAAATACAAAAAAGAATTAAGGCTGTTTGTTCAAAAAAATTTTATTAAAAGAAGAAAAACTAACTTTTTTTATTAACAAATAAACACAACTTTTTTTTTTCATCTGTCTGATTATATAACAGTAGTGATGATTGTTATTGTCCAATTTTCAAACAACTCCTGTGTTATCCGTGGTTTCTGTAATACAATGTTAAAAGATAATTAGCAATCCAGAAATATAATACTAATTCTTTGCCCCACCCCCACCCAAAAAAAATAAAATTACTTACATGAAAAATATCTCTCAATAATTTCCATACGATTTTGAACACCGGCCCTAGTAGTGTGCCTGTTTAATATTTGTTGGGGGACATAGATGTCATCTGGTTGATCCTCAAGACACAAATCATCTTCGTTAACTTGAGATATTGCAATATTATGTAACATGCAGCATACTAAAATAATGTCATTGCACTTCTCTGGTGAGTATTGCAAGTCTCCCCCTGACCTGTCCAACACACGAAATCTCATCTTCAACACACCGAAGGTTCTCTCTATAGCACTTCTTGTACTACGGTGTGACTCGTTGAATTTGATCTCTGCACGTGTATGGGTCGATGGTACTGGTGTCAGAAGCCAAGGCCTACACGGATAACCACTGTCACCTACAAATAAAAAAATTAAAAACATAATTTATGTAAGAACTTACCTGATAAATTCATTTCTTTCATATTAGCAAGAGTCCATGAGCTAGTGACGTATGGGATATACATTCCTACCAGGAGGGGCAAAGTTTCCCAAACCTCAAAATGCCTATATATACACCCCTCACCACACCCACAATTCAGTTTAACGAATAGCCAAGAAGTGGGGTGATAAAAAAGTGCGAAAGCATATAAAATAAGGAATTGGAATAATTGTGCTTTATACAAAATCATAACCACCACAAAAAAAAGGGCGGGCCTCATGGACTCTTGCTAAAATGAAAGAAATGAATTTATCAGGTAAGTTCTTACATAAATTATGTTTTCTTTCATGTAATTAGCAAGAGTCCATGAGCTAGTGACGTATGGGATAATGACTACCCAAGATGTGGATCTTTCCACACAAGAGTCACTAGAGAGGGAGGGATAAAATAAAGACAGCCAATTCCTGCTGAAAATAATCCACACCCAAAATAAAGTTTAACGAAAAACATAAGCAGAAGATTCAAACTGAAACCGCTGCCTGAAGTACTTTTCTACCAAAAACTGCTTCAGAAGAAGAAAATACATCAAAATGGTAGAATTTAGTAAAAGTATGCAAAGAGGACCAAGTTGCTGCTTTGCAAATCTGGTCAACCGAAGCTTCATTCCTAAACGCCCAGGAAGTAGAAACTGACCTAGTAGAATGAGCTGTAATTCTCTGAGGCGGAGTTTTACCCGACTCAACATAGGCAAGATGAATTAAAGATTTCAACCAAGATGCCAAAGAAATGGCAGAAGCTTTCTGGCCTTTTCTAGAACCGGAAAAGATAACAAATAGACTAGAAGTCTTACGGAAAGATTTCGTAGCTTCAACATAATATTTCAAAGCTCTAACAACATCCAAAGAATGCAACGATTTCTCCTTAGAATTCTTAGGATTAGGACATAATGAAGGAACCACAATTTCTCTACTAATGTTGTTGGAATTCACAACTTTAGGTAAAAATTCAAAAGAAGTTCGCAACACCGCCTTATCCTGATTAAAAATCAGAAAAGGAGACTCACAAGAAAGAGCAGATAATTCAGAAACTCTTCTGGCAGAAGAGATGGCCAAAAGGAACAAAACTTTCCAAGAAAGTAATTTAATGTCCAATGAATGCATAGGTTCAAACGGAGGAGCTTGAAGAGCTCCCAGAACCAAATTCAAACTCCAAGGAGGAGAAATTGACTTAATGACAGGTTTTATACGAACCAAAGCTTGTACAAAACAATGAATATCAGGAAGAATAGCAATCTTTCTGTGAAAAAGAACAGAAAGAGCAGAGATTTGTCCTTTCAAAGAACTTGCGGACAAACCCTTATCTAGACCATCCTGAAGAAACTGTAAAATTCTCGGTATTCTAAAAGAATGCCAAGAAAAATGATGAGAAAGACACCAAGAAATATAAGTCTTCCAGACTCTATAATATATCTCTCGAGATACAGATTTACGAGCCTGTAACATAGTATTAATCACAGAGTCAGAGAAACCTCTTTGACCAAGAATCAAGCGTTCAATCTCCATACCTTTAAATTTAAGGATTTCAGATCCTGATGGAAAAAAGGACCTTGTGACAGAAGGTCTGGTCTTAACGGAAGAGTCCACGGTTGGCAAGAGGCCATCCGGACAAGATCCGCATACCAAAACCTGTGAGGCCATGCCGGAGCTACCAGCAGAACAAACGAGCATTCCTTCAGAATCTTGGAGATTACTCTTGGAAGAAGAACTAGAGGCGGAAAGATATAGGCAGGATGATACTTCCAAGGAAGTGATAATGCATCCACTGCCTCCGCCTGAGGATCCCGGGATCTGGACAGATACCTGGGAAGTTTCTTGTTTAGATGGGACGCCATCAGATCTATTTCTGGAAGTTCCCACATTTGAACAATCTGAAGAAATACCTCTGGGTGAAGAGACCATTCGCCCGGATGCAACGTTTGGCGACTGAGATAATCCGCTTCCCAATTGTCTATACCTGGGATATGAACCGCAGAGATTAGACAGGAGCTGGATTCCGCCCAAACCAAAATTCGAGATACTTCTTTCATAGCCAGAGGACTGTGAGTCCCTCCTTGATGATTGATGTATGCCACAGTTGTGACATTGTCTGAAAACAAATGAACGATTCTCTCTTCAGAAGAGGCCAAAACTGAAGAGCTCTGAAAATTGCACGGAGTTCCAAAATATTGATCGGTAATCTCACCTCCTGAGATTCCCAAACTCCTTGTGCCGTCAGAGATCCCCACACAGCTCCCCAACCTGTGAGACTTGCATCTGTTGAAATTACAGTCCAGGTCGGAAGCACAAAAGAAGCCCCCTGAATTAAACGATGGTGATCTGTCCACCATGTTAGAGAGTGTCAAACAATCTGTTTTAAAGATATTGTTTGAGATATCTTCGTGTAATCCTTGCACCATTGCTTCAGCATACAGAGCTGAAGAGGTCGCATGTGAAAACGAGCAAAGGGGATCGCGTCCGATGCAGCAGTCATAAGACCTAGAATTTCCATGCATAAGGCTACCGAAGGGAATGATTGTGACTGAAGGTTTCGACAAGCTGCAATCAATTTTAGACGTCTCTTGTCTGTTAAAGACAGAGTCATGGACACTGAATCCATCTGGAAACCCAGAAAGGTTACCCTTGTCTGAGGAATCAAAGAACTTTTTGGTAAATTGATCCTCCAACCATGATCTTGAAGAAACAACACAAGTCGATTCGTATGAGATTCTGCTAAATGTAAAGACTGAGCAAGTACCAAGATATCGTCCAAATAAGGAAATACCACAATACCCTGTTCTCTGATTACAGACAGAAGGACACCGAGAACCTTTGTAAAAATTCTTGGAGCTGTAGCTAGGCCAAACGGCAGAGCCACAAACTGGTAATGCTTGTCCAGAAAAGAGAATCTCAGGAACTGATAATGATCTGGATGAATCGGAATATGCAGATATGCATCCTGTAAATCTATTGTGGACATATAATTCCCTTGCTGAACAAAAGGCAAGATAGTCCTTACAGTTACCATCTTGAACGTTGGTATCCTTACATAACGATTCAATATTTTTAGATCCAGAACTGGTCTGAAGGAATTCTCCTTCTTTGGTACAATGAAGAGATTTGAATAAAACCCCATCCCCTGTTCCGGAACTGGAACTGGCATAATTACTCCAGTCAACTCTAGATCTGAAACACATTTCAGAAATGCTTGAGCTTTTACTGGATTTACTGGGAAAGAAAAAAATCTCTTTGCAGGAGGTCTCATCTTGAAACCAATTCTGTACCCTTCTGAAACAATGCTCTGAATCCAAAGATTGTGAACAGAATTGATCCAAATTTCCTTGAAAAAACGTAACCTGCCCCCTACCAGCTGAGCTGGAATGAGGGCCGCACCTTCATGTGGACTTAGAAGCAGGCTTTGCCTTTCTAGCTGGCTTGGATTTATTCCAGACTGGAGATGGTTTCCAAACTGAAACTGCTCCTGAGGATGAAGGATCAGGCTTTTGTTCTTTGTTGAAACGAAAGGAACGAAAACGATTATTAGCCCTGTTTTTACCTTTAGATTTTTTATCCTGTGGTAAAAAAGTTCCTTTCCCACCAGTAACAGTTGAAATAATGGAATCCAACTGAGAACCAAATAATTTGTTACCCTGGAAAGAAATGGAAAGTAAAGTTGATTTAGAAGCCATATCAGCATTCCAAGTTTTAAGCCATAAAGCTCTCCTAGCTAAAATAGCTAGAGACATAAACCTGACGTTCGTTCCTGGTAGAGCGCTTCTCTCTTTGTATGCACATAAACCTGACATCAACTCTGATAATATCAAAAATGGCATCACAGATAAAATTATTAGCATGCTGAAGAAGAATAATAATATCATGAGAATCACGATGTGTTACTTGTTGCGCTAAAGTTTCCAACCAAAAAGTTGAAGCTGCAGCAACATCAGCCAAAGATATAGCAGGTCTAAGAAGATTACCTGAACACAGATAAGCTTTTCTTAGAAAGGATTCAATTTTCCTATCTAGAGGATCCTTAAACAAAGTACCATCTGACGTAGGAATAGTAGTACGTTTAGCAAGGGTAGAAATAGCCCCATCAACTTTAGGGATCTTGTCCCAAAATTCTAATCTGTCAGACGGCACAGGATATAAATGCTTAAAACGTTTAGAAGGAGTTAATTGCTGCAAAAAAAAAAAAAAAAAAAGTAGTATCTTTTCACTCTACTCTCTCACAAATAGTGGTTCAGCAAGGTAACTTTGGCTAAAGGCTTTAGTTTAAATTATTTCCAGCTATAACTTTTTCTAAGGCTAAAAAGCTATAAGGTTATATAGCTCTGTTTAAGGACAGCGGGGAAATTTAATTTTAATTTTTTTTTTTTTTTTTTTGATGCACGGAATATGTTTTTTTGATTAATGCAAGGCTAATTTTTGACCCTACCCAGAAATATAGTCACATAGCTGTTTTTTTTTTTTTCTTTTTTTTTTCATACACACAGATCACTTTTGTTGGTTTTGTTTTATTCACTTTCTCACATATATGGGTATGCACTCCTATCCTGTATTAAATAGTTCATAATATTATCTCACCCCCACCTACACTATACAGGGGAAATATAAAGGGAAGGAAGGAAGGGAAAAAAAGAAAGGAAGGAAAAAGAGAAAAGGGTAATAAAAAAGAAAGACACAGGTACATAAGTATCACGGTTCACAGTACATGGACAAATATATCACTCACAATAAACACCATTCCCCGGCTATGCCCGCCAAACCAAAAGATAGAAGAACAAGAACATCTGAAACACATCTAGACAGTGCCTTAGAACTTACAACATCTAAAAATGATACACAGCCCGTTCTAGCCCAAATGTCTGAAATTTTTTTGCCACAGTTCGAAATGCTTAAAAATCAAATGGCAAATATAATGATAGAATTTAAACAATTCTCTACCCGCCTCACTGAAGTGGAGGAGAGAGTGTCCAGTAATGAAGACATATTATATAAACAAGAAAAAAGCATAGCAGATAATAGCAAAATACTGACCACATTGCAAGACAAAATACATGAATTAGAAGATCGTTCAAGACGAAACAATTTAAAAATTATTGGCCTCCCAGAGAATGAGGACTATCTAGACCTTATAACCTTTGCTAGTTCCACATTACCTCTCGCTCTGGGTATTTCTATTGATAAAGCCCCCATTGTAGTTGAAAGGGAGCATCGATTAGGTACAAATAGAAGTAACATGAGAGAAAATTATAACAGACCTGTCCTAATAAAGTATTTAAATTATCAAGATAAGATTAATATCTTAAGAGCGTATAGGAAACTAGGGAATCTTTTTCTGGGCCAAGTAAAAATTCTGATGTTCCAAGATTATTCTAGCGAAACCTCAATGAAAAGGAAAGATCTGGCCCCATATTGTTCTAAACTAATCAATGCAGGACTTAAGGCTAGATTAATGTACCCTGCCAGAATAGTCTTGGAGGAAGCAGGAGGAAATATCATTATAAATAATATAGCCGAAGCTAGAGAAATTTGCAAAACGCGACAAATATCTTGAATATAATAAAGGTTATCTCTGGTTTTTTCTGTACTTTATCTAGGACTTTTAAGCAAATGTTTCCGAATTCGAAAATGTTTTTAATACTTAGTGAGTTTTATTGTTTTCTTCCTCTTTTTTTTTTTTTTTCTCCCGCTTGCCTCTCCTCTGCCTCCCCCTTTCTTGCACTCGCTACCTCCCTCCTCCTCCTCCTCCAAACATATATAAAGTTTAAATTGCGTATTAGAGGGGTACTAATATACTCAGACAAATAAGATGAGGATGATTAAGTTTGTTTCATGGAACATAGGTGGGATCACGTCACCTAAAAAGAGGAAGTTAGTGATTAAGCATCTTGCCAAACTGAATCCTGATATAGCATGGGTGCAGGAAACACACCTCAAAAGTATTGAAGCGCAGAAACTTAAGTGCAAATGGGTTGGACAAGTTATAGCATCAGATTGTGCCGGGAGGAAAAGAGGGGTTGCTTTCTTAATTAGCAAGGATCTGGAATATAGAATTCATGATATACAACTAGATGTCAATAATAGATGGATTATCCTTAACATAGAAATTTTTAATGTAAAATATGTACTGTGTAATGTTTATGGCCCTAACACCTCAGACCAATTGTTTTGGAATGATATAATTGCAAGATTAATTCTGCATGAAACACCCAATGTAATATTAGCGGGTGACTTCAATCTAACCCCAATACCTTCACTGGATAGATTCCCTTATAAGCAGAGGGGTAGGTCAATACAGAATTCTAGACTGTTTTTCCAAATATGCAAGGAATTAAAACTTCACGACATATGGCGTATCCACCACCCTGCGGGCAAAAGCTTCACCTGTGAGTCACACGCGCACAGATCCTTCTCCCGTATTGATTTTTTCTTAATTTCTAATGCTCTTTTGAGAGATGATGTGAGTGCAGAAATCGGTGAAATCATATTATCGGACCATGCCATATTAACGTTATCAGTAGGGAATAGAGAAAGCCAGGGGATCAAAGGAAATAATTTCTATTTTCCAAAGTATATGATAAATGATAGAGCATTTCAAATGTGGATAAAGAGCAAGTGGCGTGAGTATTGTATAAATAATCAAGGTTATGCGAATAAATATGAGGTGTTTTGGGAGGCAGCAAAGGCCTTTCTAAGAGGGGAGATCAAACTATACATGGTCAGCAAAAAAAAAAAAAGATCAGGGCTCGGGAAAATCAATTGACAAAAACGGTCTCGAGGGCATATCAAAACTATATAAATAATCCATTAAAAAAGCACTGGGATAAGTATCATAGTGCACGCCAAGAAAGAGATTTATTTATGGCTGCAAAAAACATACAGCAGGAAGCTAGAATGAGCGCTATTTATGGCGGACGCTATGGGAAATCTGTTAAATATTTGGCTAGGCTAGACAAAGCTAGGAACCAGAAGAATGTGATCGGGAATATTAGCTGGGGAGGTCAGAACTTCACTCAAACGAACGATATTAGTAAGGTTTTCCTAGATTATTATAAGAACATATATGCTGCCAAAATTATAGATACAGAAGCAAGTAAGATATTCTGGGATAAGATTGAGTGTCCACAGATTACACTAGAGCAAGCTAAGTCAATAAATGACCCCATATCGTTAGCCGAAGTCATAAAAGCAATTGAAGATTCTAAACTTGGAAAAGCTCCCGGGCCTGATCAAATACCCGCGGAGTTCTATAGAATGTTGAAGACAGATATAGCACCCATACTGACTTGTTTATTTAACTCATATTTCATAGATGGGAAAATAATGTCTCTATTTTTCTCCGCGTCGATCAGAACCCTTATCCCAAAAAAAGACAAAATCTTATCAGATCCAGGGTCATACAGACCTATCTCTCTGTTGAATACAGACTATAAACTATTAACAGTAATAATTGCAAATCGTTTGAAGGAAATACTATGTAAAATTATACATCAAGATCAGGCCGGTTTTATGTATGATAGATCACCAACAAAAAACATTCGTAAAACATATATGCTAATAGAATATTTTTGGAACAAATTGCATAAGGAAAAACCAGCGTATCATGATGATCTTGCTATGGTTGTGGTCGACGCGGAGAAGGCATTTGACTCTATAATATGGGAACACTTGTATACTTCCCTTGAAAAGTTTGGCTTCTCAGGTAAATTGATTGAATTCATTAAAGCCATATACAACTACCCCATCTCTTCGATACTGGTCAACAATACTCAATCAGATTTTTTCAGATTAGAGAAGGGAACGCGCCAGGGGTGTCCCTTATCACCCCTCCTATTTAATGTAGCCATTGAGCCACTAGCAATTTATCTCAGACAAGAACTGGAGGGAATAAAGATTGGATCTCAGAAGTTTGTGCTTGCCTTATATGCTGATGATCTACTTCTTTATTTCCAACAAACACATAGAAATATCCCTACTGCGTTCAAGGCATTAGATTTATTTAGTAGTATTTCGGGCTACAAAGTCAATACGCTTAAATCAGAGATTCTATGGATACACAAAAACATGGATAGCAAGACACAATATGAGCTAAGAGAGGTTACGCAGATTAGATATCTAGGAATCATGTTACATAAAGATCCTAATTGTTGGTATAGACTTAACTTTACGCCCTTCTTTTCACGACTTAAAAGCAAGTTGCAAAGATGGGCACTACTCCCTATTTCCTTGTCTGCTAAAATAGCTATGATTAAATCTATCCTATTCCCTCAGATAATTTATATTATGAATAATTTGCCATTATTCATTAAGGCAAAAGACATTAAAATATTCAATCAATTATGTGCTAAATTTCTTTGGAGCAAGTCGCGACACATGATAGCCATTAAAAAATTGTCACAACTGAGGGAACATGGGGGGCTAGCTTTCCCGGACATTAGATTATATAACATGGCCATCTTGGCTCGGAATGCGGTGGATTGGCTTCTGTCAACCGAGGTACTAACTAACTTAACTCTGGAAGAGAGCTTAATATATCAGTTTGCATGTAAAGCAATTTTACATTGCACTCTTATAGAACTCCCAGACAGCAACAAAAGGTTTATCAGTATATATAACGTGATTAAAGCATGGCAAATGACATGTAAATATCTTAAAATTAATTTTTCTATTTCCCCCTATCTTCCGATCAGAGGGAACCCCGAGTTTATAGCCGGATGCGACTATCAGGTATTTAAAGAATGGGCGGATAAAGGATTTGACAAATTTTTGCAAGTCTTTGACCAAGGGTTTAATTTAAGAACCTTTGAGAGTATTGCTAGAGAATTTGATCTCCCCAAGAAGGAGAGCTTTTTCGCATATCTCCAGCTACGCCACTTTGCTAACAAGAAAGCTAAGTTAGGGAATTGGCCAGTAGGTTTTAAACAAATTGGAGACTATATCAATATATACAAGCAAGGAAAGCACTCAATATCATTATTATAAAAAATTTTATTGGCAAAACAAGGTCAATTAAATAATGAACAATATATAGGTTATTGGGCAAAACATCTCCCAGAACTTAACGGGGATCACATTAAGAAGGGTATCCAATGGCTGATTAAAGCCCCCCTCCGTTCCTCTTGGCACGAATCTTTTCTAAAATTACTTAACAACGCCTATATTTCGCCAAAAAGATTGGCAGCATGGTCTTCAGAAAGCTCAGGAATATGCCACAAATGCTCAATGCCTAGGGCTGATCTGATGCATTGTTTCTGGTTATGCCCCAAAATAAGGCAATTCTGGCAGAAGGTTAACTTTTGGCTAAATAAATTTTGCCCTGAACATTTAGTTCTGGAACCTATAAACATTTTTTTTCTAAACATAACAGCCCAGAACTATGATTTGGTCAATACTATTATACTTATAGGTCGGAATTTAATTCTAAGGAATTGGAAGCAGACCAGAACAATACCTTTTAAGATTTTCCTAGAAGCAGTAAGACAACAGATCATATTTGAGCAATATAATGTGTCAAACCTACACAATAAACCAACCCAACGTTTTTTCAATAAATGGGAAAATATTATCCAGACATATCCGCTTCCCATGCAATATATACTTACTAAGGCATTCCACAAAACAGACTACTTTGAAGGTCTGATATTAAGAGAACTATTTCCAGTATCCTGGCTTTGAAAAATTGGGGGACTCTTAGATTATAAGACACCTTTACGTGGCGTGGTGGAGGAGGAGGTGGCTTTTTTTTTTTTTTGTTTGTTTTTGCTGTTTTTCTTTCTCTTTTTCTTCTTTTTTCCGATCTGGTTAATGAGAACAAAATGTAATAATTGTATTTAGACGCAATACAACATTTTGGTTTTTTTTCTTCTTCCTTTTTTTTTTCCTTAGCCTACTTACAATGTTTATTTACTATGTGATGTCCATAAGGTAATGGGCACGGAACCTGGTTATTGTCTAGGCATAAATGCTAGATATTTATCTTTTTATTTCTGTATACATGATAGGGAAAAAAAAAAAAAAATCTTTCTTACCCTGCGTGGTGCAAAATATGAGCAAATGAGCTCTGTTACAGTTATATTGATACTGAATGAAAAATAAATAAACATATTAAAAAAAAAAATAGAAGGAGTAAATGAATTACCCAATTTATCCCATTCTTTGGAAATTACTGCAGAAATAGCATTAGGAACAGGAAAAACTTCTGGAATAACCACAGGGGCTTTAAATACCTTATCCAAACGTTTAGAATTAGTATCAAGAGGACCAGAATCCTCTATTTCTAAAGCAATTAGTACTTCTTTAAGTAAAGAACGAATAAATTCCATTTTAAATAAATATGAAAATTTATCAGCATCAACCTCTGAGACAGAATCCTCTGAACCAGAGGAGTCATCAGAATCAGAATGATGATGTTCATTTAAAAATTCATCTGTAGGGAGAGAAGTTTTAAAAGATTTTTACGTTTACTAGAAGGAGAAATAACAGACATAGCCTTCTTTATGGATTCAGAAACAAAATCTCTTATATTATCAGGAACATTCTGCACCTTAGATGTTGAAGGAACTGCAACAGGCAATGGTACTTTACTAAAGGAAATATCTGCTTTAACAAGTTTGTCATGACAATCAATACAAACAACAGCTGGAGGAATAGCTACCAAAAGTTTACAGCAGATACACTTAGCTTTGGTAGATTCAGCACTTGACAGCGATTTTCCTGTAGTATCTTCTGACTCAGATGCAACGTGGGACATCTTGCAATATGTAAGAGAAAAAACAACATATATATAAAGCAAAATTGATCAAATTCCTTAAATGACAGTTTCAGGAATGGGAAAAAATGCCAAAGAACAAGCTTCTAGCAACCAGAAGCAATGAAAAATGAGACTAAAATAATGTGGAGACAAAAGCGACGCCCATATTTTTTTGCGCCAAATAAGACGCCCACATTATTTGGCGACTAAATGCTTTTGGCGCCAAAAATGACGCCACATCCGGAACGCCGACATTTTTGGCGCAAAATAACGTCAAAAAAATGACGCAACTTCCGGCGACACGTATGACGCCGGAAACGGAAATAGAATTTTTGCGCCAAAAGAGTCCGCGCCAAGAATGACGCAATAAAATGAAGCATTTTCAGCCCCCGCGAGCCTAATAGCCCACAGGGAAAAAAAGTCAAATTTTTAAGGTAAGAAAAATGATTGATTCAAATGCATTATCCCAAATATGAAACTGACTGTCTGAAAATAAGGAAAGTTGAACATTCTGAGTCAAGGCAAATAAATGTTTGAATACATATATTTAGAACTTTATAAACAAAGTGCCCAACCATAGCTTAGAGTGTCACAGAAAATAAGATTTACTTACCCCAGGACACTCATCTACATGTTTGTAGAAAGCCAAACCAGTACTGAAACGAGAATCAGCAGAGGTAATGGTATATATAAGAGTATATCGTCGATCTGAAAAGGGAGGTAAGAGATGAATCTCTACGACCGATAACAGAGAACCTATGAAATAGACCCCGTAGAAGGAGATCACTGCATTCAAATAGGCAATACTCTCCTCACATCCCTCTGACATTCACTGCACGCTGAGAGGAAAACCGGGCTCCAACTTGCTGCGGAGCGCATATCAACGTAGAATCTAGCACAAACTTACTTCACCACCTCCATCGGAGGCAAAGTTTGTAAAAACTGAATTGTGGGTGTGGTGAGGGGTGTATTTATAGGCATTTTGAGGTTTGGGAAACTTTGCCCCTCCTGGTAGGAATGTATATCCCATACGTCACTAGCTCATGGACTCTTGCTAATTACATGAAAGAAAGAATTACATTGGAATAACAATCTATATGCACTTTTAGCAATACAGAAATTAATGAAATAAATAACATAAATGAAAAGATCATAAAATTAATTTTCACAAAAAAAAAAACAGAATTTATGCTTACCTGATAAATTACTTTCTCCAACGGTGTGTCCGGTCCACGGCGTCATCCTTACTTGTGGGATATTCTCCTCCCCAACAGGAAATGGCAAAGAGCCCAGCAAAGCTGGCCATATAGTCCCTCCTAGGCTCCGCCTACCCCAGTCATTCGACCGACGGACAGGAGGAAATATATATAGGAGAAACCATATGGTAACGTGGTGACTGTAGTTAGAGAAAATAATTCATCAGACCTGATTAAAAAACCAGGGCGGGCCGTGGACCGGACACACCGTTGGAGAAAGTAATTTATCAGGTAAGCATAAATTCTGTTTTCTCCAACATAGGTGTGTCCGGTCCACGGCGTCATCCTTACTTGTGGGAACCAATACCAAAGCTTTAGGACACGGATGAAGGGAGGGAGCAAATCAGGTCATCCAAACGGAAGGCACCACGGCTTGCAAAACCTTTCTCCCAAAAATAGCCTCCGAAGAAGCAAAAGTATATAATTTAAAAAAAATTTGGTCAACAGGAACCTCATTCTTGAAGGCCCATGTGGAAGCCACAGCCCTAGTGGAGTGAGCTGTGATACTTTCAGGAGGCTGCCGTCCGGCAGTCTCAAAAGCCAATCTGATGATGCTTTTAAACCAAAAGGAAAGAGAGGTAGAAGTTGCTTTTTTACCTCTCCTTTAACCAGAATAAACAACAAACAAAGAATATGTTTGTCTAAAATCTTCAGTAGCCTCTAAATAGAATTTTAGAGCACGGACAACGTCCAAATTGTGTAACAAACGTTCCTTCTATGAAACTGGATTCGGACACAAAGAAGGTACAACTATCTCCTGGTTAATATTTTTGTTGGAAACAACCTTCGGAAGAAAACCAGGCTCAGTACGTAAAACCACCTTATCTGCATGGACCAGATAGGGCGGAGAACACTGCAGAGCAGATAACTCAGAAACTCTTCTAGCGGAAGAAATTGCAACCTAAAACAAAACTTTCCAAGATAATAACTTAATATCTACGGAATGTAAGGGTCCAAACGGAACCCCTTGAAGAACTGAAAGAACTAGATTAAGACTCCAGGGAAGAGTCAAAGGTCTGTAAACAGGCTTGATTCTAACCAGAGCCTGAACAAACGCTGAAACGTCTGGCACAGCTGCCAGCCTTTTGTGAAGTAAAACAGATAAAGCAGAGATCTGTACTTGCAGAAAATCCTTTCTTCAAACCTTCTTGTAGAAAGGAAAGAATCTTAGGAATTTTTATCTTGTTCCATGGGAATCCTTTAGATTCACACCAACAGATATATTTTTTCCATATATTATGGTAAATTTTTCTAGTTACAGGCTTTCTAGCCTGAATAAGAGTATCTATTACAGAATCTGAAAACCCACACTTTGATAAAATCAAGCGTTCAAACTCCAAGCAGTCAGTTGGAGGAAAACCAGATTCGGATGTTCGAATGGACCCTGAATAAGAAGGTCCTGTCTCAAAGGTAGCTTCCATGGTGGAGCCGATGACACATTCACCAGGTCTGCATACCAAGTCCTGCGTGGCCACACAGGAACTATCAAGATCACCGAAGCCCTCTCCAGAGTCTGATTGAAACCTTATGAATTTGGCCTTTGCTAGTCAAGGCCAAGCCTTGAGAGCATTGAATATCGCTCTCAGTTCCAGAATGTTTCCAAAAAACTCTAAGCCATCTCCGTGGAGATGTTGCCTGTGCAACGGCAAAGAGAATGACTGGGGTAGGCGGAGCCTAGGAGGGACTATATGGCCAGCTTTGCTGGGCTCTTTGCCATTTCCTGTTGGGGAGGAGAATATCCCACAAGTAAGGATGACGCCGTGGACCGGACACACCTATGTTGGAGAAAAAAGGTATATACAAAAAAAAGTGTATATACATCTAACTAAAAATCTATGTCCTTCAAAGTTGAAAAACAAAATTAAACATAAAAACAATAACAACAAAAAATATGAAGTTAAACTCACCCAATAGCCAACCATGGGGCATGTCTCCACGTTCAAATGATGTAAATAATGCTGATTGTTTGAGGATATGGTAATCGTGGCAGGAACCTGGAAATCCTGAACGCACAGCCCAAATTTTGAGGTTGGCATCACAAACAGCCTGAACATTCAGTGAATGGAAGCTTTTTCTATTCCTGTATTGCTCCTCCCTTAAAGCTGGTGGTCTTAAAGCTATGTGTGTGCAATCAATTGCACCAAGAACATTAGGCATACCAGCTACTTGATAAAAAGATGCCTTAACTGTGTGCCATTCTTGCACATTCCTGGGTACAAAAATAAACTTCTTCAGATGTTTCAAAACTGCTTTTAAAACAATTCTTAGATGCCTGCAAAATGAAGGCTGGCTAATGCCCACCACAGCACTAGAGACTGCCTGAAACGAACCAGTTGACAAGAAATGCAAAACTGCTAATAATTTTAAAAGTCCAGGTATCGCCCTTGTTCTTCTTGTCCTAGGGTCTATGTCATTTTGGAACAGAGAGTAAAGATTTATAATACTCTCCCTATTTATACGAAATCTTTGCTTTATCTCCTTATCAGACAATGCCTGTAGTCCACACCGGGGTAAAAAAAACTCTAGGCACTCTTTGGCGTCTCCGTATGGGCAGATTACCATCAGCAAGACGATTTTCACGGGCCCTTGCCAAAGAAATAGCAGACAACAGCAGAAAATATTCCATCTTCTCTCTCACAAAAAATTAAGTAAATGAAATGTTCTCCTCAGTGGATATGGAGAACTTTGGAGGGCGTAATTGTAGGAGAATATTAGGTTCTCCCATGGCGCAAAATAGTGATAAATATGAAATTTGGCGATCTGTTAGTCGATTTGATGAAAATACGACCGAAAAAGCGCTGTTTTAAGCTTCAATCGGCGCACATGTGCGCCTTGGCGAGATAGAATAGAGTGGTCGGATTTTTCGGTCGAAAAATCAGTTTTTTTGGTCATATTTTGTTTTAATACATAGGAGAGAATTTACGCCGGCGTATTTATAGGCGTAAATGTAGGAGAATTGCAATGATAAATGGAGCCCTTAGTACACATTCTCCTATGGGGCTCCACCATGGCTTTCAAACATAATGAACAAGTAGGTTCCTCTGTGTCAGACATGTTTAAACAGACTAGCAATGAGACTAGCAAGCTTGGAAAACACTTTAAAACAAGTTTACAAGCAATATAAAAAACGTTACTGCGCCTTTAAGAAACACAAATTTTCCCAAATTTTGAAATAACAGTGAAAAAATGCAGTTACACTAACAAAATTTTTACAGTGTATGTAATAAGTTAGCAGAGCATTGCACCCACTTGCAAATGGATGATTAACCCCTTAATACCAAAAACGGAATAACAAATGACAAAAACGTTTTTTTAAACAGTCACAACAACTGCCACAGCTCTACTGTGGCTTTTTACCCTCCCTCAATACGACTTTTGAAGCCTTTTGAGCCCTTCAGAGAAGTCCTGGATCATGCAGAAAGAAGCTGGATGTCTGTCTGTAATTTTTGCTGTGCAAAAAAACGCTAAAATAGGCCCCTCCCACTCATATTACAACAGTGGGAAGCCTCAGGGAACTGTTTCTAGGCAAAATTCAAGCCAGCCATGTGGAAAAAACTAGGCCCCAATAAGTTTTATCACCAAACATATGTAAAAAACGATTAAACATGCCAGCAAATGTTTTAAAACACACTTTTATAAGAGTATGTATCTCTATTAATAAGCCTGATACCAGTCGCT
The DNA here is from genome assembly GCF_027579735.1 of Bombina bombina. Taxonomy (NCBI): domain Eukaryota; kingdom Metazoa; phylum Chordata; class Amphibia; order Anura; family Bombinatoridae; genus Bombina; species Bombina bombina. Next base: position 27,105 of record NW_026512686.1, read on the forward strand.
ATCACTGCATTTAAGGCTTTACTTACATTACTTCGGTATCAGCCGCATTTTCTAGCAAATTTCATCCCTAGAAAAATATTGCACATACCTTATTACAGGAAAACCTGCACGCTATTCCCCCTCTGAAGTTACCTCACTCCTCAGAATATGTGAGAACAGCAAAGGATCTTAGTTACTTCTGCTAAGATCATAGAAAACGCAGGCATATTCTTCTTCTAAATACTGCCTGAGATAAACAGTACACTCCGGTACCATTTAAAAATAAACTTTTGATTGAAGAAATAAACTAAGTATAAAACACCACAGCAGTGTTAATTTCGTCGACTAAAACGAGTATAAAACTAAAGAAATTCTGATGACTAAAATACGACTAAAACTAAAATGGCATTTTAGTCAAAAGACTATGACTAAAACTAAATCAAAATGGCATTTTAGTCAAAAGACTATGACTAAAACTAAATCAAAATGGCATTTTAGTCAAAAGACTGACTAAAACTAAATCAAAATTTGCTGTTAAAATTAACAGTTTCTAAATCTGTGTCTGTACTGGATGTTTAAACCTTAATTCAATAAATAATAACAGGTGTTATGTTTACTCCTAGAGTATATAATGAGTTTGGAAATTATAGAGAAATGCTTAAATAATACATTACACTTTAACTAAACCCCTTAGATTTTAGTCAACTAAAATCTACTGGAGATTTAGTCGACTAATATAAACTGAAGATTTAGTCGACTAAAACTAGACTAAAACTAAAACAATTCAGATGACTAAAATACGACTAAAACTAAAATGGCATTTTAGTCAAAAGACTAAAACTAAGACTAAATTGAAATTTGCCGTCAAAATTAACACTGCACCACAGTCCTCTTACGACCTCCATCTTAGTTGAGAGTTGCAAGAGAATGACTGGATATGGCAGTGAGGGGAGGAGCTATATAGCAGCTCTGCTGTGGGTGATCCTCTTGCAACTTCCTGTTGGGAAGGAGAATATCCCACAAGTAATGGATGATCCGTGGACTGGATACACTTAACAAGAGAAAATGGGAGAATAAGATTTGTCAGAAAAAAAAAAAAAAACATAATTTATGCTTACCTGATAAATTCCTTTCTTCTGTTGTGTGATCAGTCCACGGGTCATCATTACTTCTGGGATATAACTCCTCCCCAACAGGAAATGCAAGAGGATTCACCCAGCAGAGCTGCATATAGCTCCTCCCCTCTACGTCAGTCCCAGTCATTCGACCAAGAATCAACGAGAAAGGAGTAACCAAGGGTGAAGTGGTGACTGGAGTATAATTTAAAAAATATTTACCTGCCTTAAAACAGGGCGGGCCGTGGACTGATCACACAACAGAAGAAAGGAATTTATCAGGTAAGCATAAATTATGTTTTCTTCTGTTATGTGTGATCAGTCCACGGGTCATCATTACTTCTGGGATACCAATACCAAAGCAAAAGTACACGGATGACGGGAGGGATAGGCAGGCTCATTATACAGAAGGAACCACTGCCTGAAGAACCTTTCTCCCAAAAATAGCCTCCGAAGAAGCAAAAGTGTCAAATTTGTAAAATTTGGAAAAAGTATGAAGCGAAGACCAAGTTGCAGCCTTGCAAATCTGTTCAACAGAGGCCTCATTCTTAAAGGCCCAAGTGGAAGCCACAGCTCTAGTGGAGTGAGCTGTAATTCTTTCAGGAGGCTGCTGTCCAGCAGTCTCATAGGCTAAACGTATTATGCTACGAAGCCAAAAAGAGAGAGAGGTAGCAGAAGCTTTTTGACCTCTCCTCTGTCCAGAATAAACGACAAACAGGGAAGAAGTTTGGCGAAAATCTTTAGTTGCCTGCAAGTAGAACTTGAGGGCACGAACTACATCCAGATTGTGTAGAAGACGTTCCTTCTTTGAAGAAGGATTTGGACACAGGGATGGAACAACAATCTCTTGATTGATGTTCCTGTTAGTGACTACCTTAGGTAAGAACCCAGGTTTAGTACGCAGAACTACCTTGTCTGAGTGAAAAATCAGATAAGGGGAATCACAATGTAAGGCTGATAACTCAGAGACTCTTCGAGCCGAGGAAATAGCCATTAAAAACAGAACTTTCCAAGATAACAATTTTATATCAATGGAATGAAGGGGTTCAAACGGAACACCCTGTAAAACGTTAAGAACTAAGTTTAAACTCCATGGCGGAGCAACAGCCTTAAACACAGGCTTGATCCTAGCTAAAGCTTGACAAAAAGCCTGGACGTCTGGATCTTCCGACAGACGCTTGTGTAACAAGATGGACAGAGCTGAAATCTGTCCCTTTAATGAGCTAGCTGATAAACCCTTTTCTAAACCTTCTTGTAGAAAAGACAATATCCTAGCGATCCTAACCTTACTCCAGGAGTAACCTTTGGATTCGCACCAGTATAGGTATTTCCGCCATATTTTATGGTAAATCCTTCTGGTAACAGGCTTCCTAGCCTGAATCAGGGTATCAATAACCGACTCAGAAAAACCACGTTTTGATAAAATCAAGCGTTCAATTTCCAAGCAGTCAGCTTCAGAGAAGTTAGATTTTGATGTTTGAATGGACCCTGAATCAGAAGGTCCTGTCTTAGAGGTAGAGACCAAGGCGGACAGGATGACATGTCCACTAGATCTGCATACCAAGTCCTGCGTGGCCATGCAGGTGCTATTAGAATTACTGATGCCCTCTCCTGTTTGATTTTGGCAATCAATCGAGGAAGCAGCGGGAAGGGTGGAAACACATAAGCCATCCCGAAGTTCCAAGGTGCTGTCAAAGCATCTATCAGAACTGCTTCCGGATCCCTGGATCTGGACCCGTAGCGAGGAAGTTTGGCGTTCTGGCGAGACGCCATGAGATCTATCTCTGGTTTGCCCCAACGTCGAAGTATTTGGGCAAAGACCTCCGGATGAAGTTCCCACTCCCCCGGATGAAAAGTCTGGCGACTCAAGAAATCCGCCTCCCAGTTCTCCACTCCCGGGATGTGGATTGCTGACAGGTGGCAAGAGTGAGACTCTGCCCAGCGAATTATCTTTGATACTTCCATCATTGCTAGGGAGCTTCTTGTCCCTCCCTGATGGTTGATGTAAGCTACAGTCGTGATGTTGTCCGACTGAAACCTGATGAACCCCCGAGTTGTTAACTGGGGCCAAGCCAGAAGGGCATTGAGAACTGCTCTCAATTCCAGAATGTTTATTGGCAGGAGACTCTCCTCCTGATTCCATAGTCCCTGAGCCTTCAGAGAATTCCAGACAGCGCCCCAACCTAGTAGGCTGGCGTCTGTTGTTACAATTGTCCAGTCTGGCCTGCTGAATGGCATCCCCCTGGACAGGTGTGGCCGATAAAGCCACCATAGAAGAGAATTTCTGGTCTCTTGATTTAGACTCAGAGTAGGGGACAAATCTGAGTAATCCCCATTCCACTGACTTAGCATGCATAATTGCAGCGGTCTGAGGTGTAGGCGTGCAAAAGGTACTATGTCCATTGCCGCTACCATTAAGCCGATCACCTCCATGCATTGAGCTACTGACGGGTGTTGAATGGAATGAAGGACACGGCATGCATTTTGAAGCTTTGTTAACCTGTCTTCTGTCAGGTAAATCTTCATTTCTACAGAATCTATAAGAGTCCCCAAGAATGGAACTCTTGTGAGAGGAAAGAGAGAACTCTTCTTTTCGTTCACTTTCCATCCATGCGACCTTAGAAATGCCAGAACTAACTCTGTATGAGACTTGGCAGTTTGAAAGCTTGAAGCTTGTATTAGAATGTCGTCTAGGTACGGAGCTACCGAAATCCCTCGCGGTCTTAGTACCGCCAGAAGGGCACCCAGAACCTTTGTGAAGATTCTTGGAGCCGTAGCCAATCCGAATGGAAGAGCTACAAACTGGTAGTGCCTGTCTAAGAAGGCAAACCTTAGATACCGGTGATGATCTTTGTGGATCGGAATGTGAAGGTAAGCATCCTTTAAATCCACAGTGGTCATGTACTGACCCTCTTGGATCATGGGTAAAATTGTCCGAATAGTTTCCATTTTGAACGATGGAACTCTTAGGAATTTGTTTAGAATCTTTAAATCTAAGATTGGCCTGAAAGTTCCCTCTTTTTTGGGAACCACAAACAGGTTTGAGTAGAACCCTTGTCCTTGTTCCGACCGCGGAACCGGATGGATCACTCCCATTAATAACAGATCTTGTACGCAGCGTAGAAACGCTTCTTTCTTTATCTGGTTTGTTGACAACCTTGACAGATGAAATCTCCCTCTTGGGGGAGATAATTTGAAGTCTAGAAGGTATCCCTGAGATATGATCTCTAGTGCCCAGGGATCCTGAACATCTCTTGCCCAGGCCTGGGCGAAGAGAGAGAGTCTGCCCCCCACTAGATCCGGTCCCGGATCGGGGGCTCTCGGTTCATGCTGTCTTTGGGGCAGCAGCAGGTTTCCTGGCCTGCTTGCTCTTGTTCCAGGCCTGGTTAGGCTTCCAGCCTTGCCTGTAACGAGCAACAGCTCCTTCCTGTTTTGGTGCAGTGGAGGTTGATGCTGCTCCTGTTTTGAAATTCCGAAAGGGACGAAAATTAGACTGTCTAGCCTTAGCTTTGGCTTTGTCTTGGGGTAGGGCGTGGCCCTTACCTCCTGTAATGTCAGCGATAATTTCTTTCAAACCGGGCCCAAATAAAGACTGCCCCTTGAAAGGTATATTAAGTAATTTGGACTTAGAAGTAACATCTGCTGACCAGGATTTTAGCCACAGCGCCCTACGTGCCTGTATGGCGAATCCTGAGTTCTTAGCCGTAAGTTTGGTTAAATGTACTACGGCCTCCGAAATGAAAGAATTAGCTAGTTTAAGGACTCTAAGCCTGTCCGTAATGTCGTCTAGCGTAGATGAACTAAGGTTCTCTTCCAGCGACTCAATCCAAAATGCTGCCGCAGCCGTAATCGGCGCGATACATGCAAGGGGTTGCAATATAAAACCTTGTTGAACAAACATTTTCTTAAGGTAACCCTCTAATTTTTTATCCATTGGATCTGAGAAAGCACAGCTATCCTCCACCGGGATAGTGGTACGCTTAGCTAAAGTAGAAACTGCTCCCTCCACCTTGGGGACCGTTTGCCATAAGTCCCGAGTGGTGGCGTCTATTGGAAACATCTTTCTAAATATTGGAGGGGGTGAGAACGGCACCCCGGGTCTATCCCACTCCTTAGTAACAATTTCAGTTAGTCTCTTAGGTATAGGAAAAACTTCAGTACTCGCCGGTACCGCAAAATATTTATCCAACCTGCACAGTTTCTCTGGTATTGCAACGGTGTTACAATCGTTGAGAGCTGCTAAGACCTCCCCTAGTAATACACGGAGGTTCTCCAATTTAAATTTAAAATTTGAAATATCTGAGTCCAATCTGTTTGGATCAGAACCGTCACCCACAGAATGAAGCTCTCCGTCTTCATGCTCTGCGAGCTGTGACGCAGTATCAGACATGGCCCTAGCATTGTCAGCGCACTCTGTTCTCACCCCAGAGTGATCACGCTTGCCTCTTAGTTCTGGTAATTTAGACAAAACTTCAGTCATAACAGTAGCCATATCTTGTAATGTTATCTGTAATGGCCGCCCGGACGTACTAGGCGCCATAATATCACGCACCTCCCGGGCGGGAGATGCAGGTACTGCCGCGTGAGGCGAGTTAGTCGGCATAACTCTCCCCTCGCTGTTTGGTGAAATTTGTTCACATTGTACAGATTGACTTTTATTTAAAGTAGCATCAATACAGTTAGTACATAAATTTCTATTGGGCTCCACCTTGGCATTGGAACAAATGACACAGACATCTTCCTCTGAGTCAGACATGTTTAACACACTAGCAAAAAACTTACAACTTGGTTATAATCTTTTTTAGCAAAAACGTACTGTGCCTCAAAGAGGTACTAAACGATTAAATGACAGTTGAAATAATGAACTGAAAAACAGTTATAGCATCAACTTTAAAACAACACAACTTTTAGCAAAGGTTTGTTCCCATTAGTAAAATAACAATAATTAAATTTGACATAAAAAATACAAAGCAACGTTTTTATTCACAGTCACTCTAAGAATTCTCACAGCTCTGCTGAGAGAATTTACCTCCCTTCAAAGAAGTTTGAAGACCCCTGAGATCTGTCAGAGATGAACCGGATCATGCAGGAAATATAAAAGTAACTGACTGGAATTTTTTGATGCGTAGCAAAGAGCGCCAAAAACGGCCCCTCCCTCTCCCACACAGCAGTGAAGAGAAACGAAACTGTCATAAATAAAAGCAAAAAATGCTGCCAAGTGGAAAATAATGCCCAAATATTTATTCACACAGTACCTCAGCAATGTAAACGATTCTACATTCCAGCAAAAACGTTTAACATGATAAATAGTTAATAAAAGGATTAGTGACCTTTAACAGAGTAGTTCCGGTGAAATACCATTCCCAGAATACTAAAGTGTATACATACATGTCATTTTAACGGTATGGCAGGATTTTCTCATCAATTCCATTCAGAAATAAAAACTGCTACATACCTCAATGCAGATTCATCTGCCCGCTGTCCCCTGATCTGAAGCCTTTACCTCCCTCAGATGGCCGAGAACAGCAATATGATCTTAACAACTCCGGTTAAAATCATAGTAAAAAACTCTGGCAGATTCTTCCTCAAAGTCTGCCAGAGAAGTAATAACACGCTCCGGTGCTATTGTAAAATAACAAACTTTTGATTGAAGTCATAAAAACTAAGTATAATCACCATAGTCCTCTCACACATCCTATCTAGTCGTTGGGTGCAAGAGAATGACTGGGACTGACGTAGAGGGGAGGAGCTATATGCAGCTCTGCTGGGTGAATCCTCTTGCATTTCCTGTTGGGGAGGAGTTATATCCCAGAAGTAATGATGACCCGTGGACTGATCACACATAACAGAAGAAATCTACCCTTTTTTTAAAATTCAGAGTAGGTGTTTAGTCATTGTCTTTTTATTATGCACCTATTAATTATGTAATTCTACTGCATTGAGTGGTCCTTTAATTTAGGTGCCGTCAGGATCAATGTAGCCAAAATTGTTATTTCACTTCTACTAGGTTGCATTTACCAACATAACATGACATGACAGTTAGGAAATTAGTTGCAGCCACTTTTTTTCTAGGATAGCTAAATATGTGATTTGCTAAGCATGTCTTGCGCTATAGCAGGTTCTAGAGCAAAAAGTCTCTTGAAAAAAGCATAAGTGTTTACATATGATCAACATGCCAAATTAAGTACCTCGCTACTATATAAATCTGGGAATTACCTAAATGTGCAACTCTCCACATGGCAACATGAAATTACAAGAACAGTGAT